>NW_026943821.1:6889133-7041633 GCF_035594765.1 Anolis carolinensis | reverse complement strand
GCAAGTGTGAATGTTGCAGTTGGCTACCTTCATTAGCATTGAATAGCCTTGCAGCTTCAAAGCCTGGCTGCTTCCTTCCTGGGAGAATCCTTTGTTGGGAGGTGTTAACTGGCCCTGATTGTTTGTTGTCTGGAATTCCCTGTCTTCTGAGACTACACAGAGAAGCCATTGAAATCCACAAGCATGTGAACAATTTCAACAGAAAGGAGGAAACCATGAAAATGAACAAAATCTGGCTGCCAGTATTTAAAAAAATCCTACTATTAGGATAGTAAATAAAGAACAACACTCAGAAGACAGGAGAATTCCAGGCAGGCAGAAAGCAGCCAGGTTTTGAAGCTGCAAGGCCATTCAATCAAGGTGGCCAATTGCAACATTCACATTTGCCTCCAACAGTCAAGAGTTCTTTCTCCCACCCTGGACATTTCACAGATATATAAACCCCACTTGCCTAGTTTCCAACTGACCTCAAAAACCGAGGATGCCTGCCACAGATGTGGGTGGAATACTCACAGCAACCCAGTGAATCCAGCCATGAAAGCCTTTGATAACTAAGGTTTTCTGCTTGGGGCATTTTTCTGGATTGTTGGTTTATGGATTTGCTTCACTTCCACACCTCTGTCCTCCCACAGACCACTTTCAAGCTGTTGTTGTCATTTCATACTGTGAAGTGTTTCACAGTTTTGAGGGGAGAGATATGCTTTTGGCAATCACAGGCTCTAGATCAGGGGTCCCCAAACTAAGGCCTGGGGGCCGGATGCGGCCCATCGAAGCTATTTATCCGGCCCCCATGGCACAAGGGCAGAAGGGGGTTGGGCTAAATGACCCAAGGAGTCTCTTCTTCTCTTACAACCATCATCATTATTATTATTATTATTATTATTATTATTATTATTATTATTATTATTATTATTAACTACATTGAGGCTGGGTGGCCATCTGTCAGGGATGCTTTGCTTGTGTTTTTGGTGCACAAAGGCAGAAGGAGTTGGACTAAATGGCCCAAGGGGTCTCTTCCAACCCTCTTTATTGTTGTTGTTGTTGTTGTTGTTGTTGTTGTTGTTGTTGTTGTTGTTGTTGCTAACATTGAGGCTGGGTGGCCATCTGTCAGGGGTGCTTTGCTTGTGATTTTGGTGAACAAAGGCAGAAGGGGGTTGGACTAAATGGCCCAAGGGGTCTCTTCCAACCATCTTTATTATTATTATTATTATTATTATTATTATTATTATTATTATTATTATTATTATTAACATTGAGGCTGGGTGGCCATCTGTCAGGCGTGCTTTGTTTGTGCTTTCAGCGCACAAAGGCAGAAGGGGATTGGACTCAATGGCCCAAAGGATCTCTTCTAACCCTCTTTATTGTTGTTGTTGTTGTTACTAATTATTATTGCTTGGTAACCAACTATAGTCCGGCCCTCCAACGGTCCAAAGGATCGTGAACTGGCCTCATGTTTAAAAAGTTTGGGGACCCCTGCTCTAGATAATCTGTCTGAATGGCATGGTTGACTGCAGTTATTCTGGAAGCGATGTTCCCAAAAAACACAACTTTTCAAAGCTCTGACAATATTATCCGGCCTCCTTTCAAGCAAACAACACCAGCGCTCACCGTTAGCATTCCTTCCTGTCATACAGGCGTTGTGTTTGTGTGATGTGTTTGAAAGAGAGAGACTTGGCCTGTCTTTCAGAAGGGGAAAAATACAAAGAGACGCTTGTGTGATATTTTGGGGCAATCCAAAATAGCAACCCCTTTTGCCATTTAGGATCACTTTCCAAACCACCTTGGCTCTCGCACACAATCTGCTGGGATCGCCTCACTTTGGAAAGTGTTCCTGAAAGGCGGTAGTATTCTCCCTTTGCTGGCGCTCTCTTTCTCAATCACTCACCCAGATACACAGACACACACACAGTACCCCATTGTTCCTCTCTCCTCCTCCCTTTGTGCGTCTCGAGAATGCAGTTATTGTAAGAGTTTGCCGCAAACTTCTCTTTCCCGTCCGCTTTTTCTTCCTCTCTCTTTTCCCACTCAGATAAATTCACACACACAATTAGTACACACAGAGGCAAGGGCAGAGCCGTGCCATGAATGGAGGCACTTCATTCCAGCGGCTGGGAATGGCCGAGAACTTGGAAAACATGGAAATGTGTGTGGCCTGGTGCATGACTTCATGCATGTTTTGTAAAGCCCTTGAAATAGGAGAGTGCCATTTGAAGGGTAGTTGGGGAGTCATCCCACGTCGTCAGTGCAAAATGATGCCTCCCCACCTCTCCTCCGCCTGGCATAAGAAGTCTTGGGTCTGAAAATCTGGGGTCCTGTTTGAAGCTGAGCACACCGTATGTTGTTGGTTTTGCTTTTCCAATCTCCTCTGCAATGTGTTTTGCTTGGCGAACACTTTGGCACTTTTCTGGCTGCTTCCCGAATGCGTAGCTACATGTAGCCTGCCAGAGGCAGCCTGCTAAAACATTGCTTTCAGGAGTTCCTGGGAAAATGCCACCCTGAGACAAAAGTGATGTGTCAGGCCCCCTTCATCGCCAGATTTGGCACAGTCTGGGGCAGAGCTTGGAAGTGTTTATTTATGAGGGGCCTGTATCTCCCAGAAACCCACCCAACAGCTTGATCTTAGAGGACCCTGGGAGCTGTTGGTCCAAGAAAGGTAACTTTTCCGCTGTTGGGAATCAACAGCCCGTTTTGCCTCAAACTCCTTTTCAGAAGAGACACAGCAGCACCCTCTGGTGCCACAAATGGGTTTACCCAAAAGTAAGAGGGGGAGACTATTGGCTGGAGGCCACAGATGCATCTACACTAGAGATGTGCACTAAATTTTTTCCTTAGTTTCCTTTGTACTGTTTCGATTGTTCGTCTACACATAACAAATGATGACATTTTTGTAGGAAACGAGGCAACACGAAAATGAAAACCGCAGTCATCGTGCTTGCTTTCATTTTCCTTTTGTTTCTGCTCTGTAACAATAAGTACATACTGACAGGGGGCTGCTTTCCCATTACAGCTGACGTGTACCATTGGGTGTTAAATAAATATATATACAGTAGAGTCTCACTTATCCAAACTAAACAGGCCAGCAGAAGCTTGGATAAGCGAATATCTTGGATAATAAGGAGAGATTAAGGAAAAGCCTATTAAACATCAAATTAGATTATGATTTTACAAATTAAGCACCAAAACATGTTTTACAACAAATTTGACAGAAAATGCAGTTCATTGTGCAGTAATGTTATGTTGTAATTACTGTATTTACGTGTTTAGCACCAAAATATCACAATATATTGAAAACAATGAGTACAAAAATGGCTTGGATAATCCAGAAACTTGGATAAGCAAGGCTTGGATTAGTGAGACTCTACTGTACTGACAAGGGGCTGCTTTCCCATTACAGCTGACATGTACCATTGGGTGTTAATTATATATATAGGTAAAGGTTTTCCCCTGACATTAAGTCCAGTCGTGATCGACTCTGGGGGTTGGTGCTCATCTCCATTTCTAAGCCGAAGAGCCGGCATTGTCCATAGACACCTCCAAGTTCATGTGGCCGGCATGACTGCATGGAGCGCCGTTACCTTCCCGCCGGAGCGGTACCTATTGATCTACTCACATTTGCATGTTTTCAAACTGCTAGGTTGGCAGGAGCTGGGGCTAACAGCGGGCGCTGATTCCGTTTCCGGGATTCGAACCTGGGACCTTTCGGTCTGCAAGTTCAGCAGCTCAGCGCTTTAACACACTGCACCACCACCAGGGGCCCTATATATATATATATAAGCCTCCGGTGGCTCTTGAGTCAATCTTCTCCTTAGTGGCAATTATCCACTAGTATTCATGCAAGGCAATTTAGGTTTCTCAGTTGTCAGACTGATATCCCTGTCTTTCTCTTTGAACTGTTAGAAACAAAAATACGCTAATGCATAAAATATACAGCAGATCTTCAGAAGTGTTATTTCAGTTGCCCAAAAAAACCTACTCTCCCATAAAATATATTGCTTTTATATAATGCTCTGAAGAGACCAAAAAATCTTTAAAAATTAACATAGTTGATTTACTTACAAATCTTCATGTATTCAGCACACAGGTACATTGCTTATTGGTTCAAAGTTTAAATAGTCTGCTCTTTAAGCATTCTGTTTCAGTCCCCTCTCTGTTGCATATAGACACACTCTTCTGATGCATACTGTACTCAAAAACTAATGCATACTAACTTCTGAAGCATACTAAACTCAACAACATACTGTATTGACTAATTGATGCATACTGACTACTATACTATGCTCAATTGTACTGACTTCTAAAATGGACTCTCAGTCTGAGTAGTCCCAGATCTGGTCCCATGATCGGTAGTTCCTCCCACAACCTCAAACGACATAAAGGGAAAAACTACATACCAATATATACATACAATATAGTAGGCAATCTCAATTATATACATAACAAATAATTAGGAGGCTTGTAGGAGGTTGCTATTTCCAACAGGGTATAAATAAACATAATAAACATGATGATGATGATGATGATGATGATGATGATGATGATGATTAATAATAGGCAACTTTGAAGGCACATACATACAAGAACATAATTCTTGCCTAAATCCATTCTTCAAGAGCATAATATATAATTGTAGCAATTTTTCATTCTGCTAGAAAACTGCTTATTTAAAGATAATTCTCAGTCTGGGAAAAATTGCAAACTGTGCAACAGACAATATGAATGCACTGAAACATTATTTAAGGTGAACATTTTCTGTTGCTAAAAATGTACAGGATAAGTCCTGGGCAGCAGACATTCTCACCAGTTCTCTTCTTATTGCTCCATCCTGACACTCAAGAAACACGTTTTTCAGTATTTTTCAAATATTTATTTAATTTATTTACAGTATTTATATTCCGCCATTCTCACCCCGAAGGGGACTCAGGGCGGATCACATTATATACATATAGGGCAAACATTCAATGCCTATAAACACATCGAACTGAGACAGAGACAACAGACAGACAGACGCAGAGGCAATTTAACTTTCTCCTGAGGGGATGTTCGATTCTGGCCACAGGGGGGAGCAGTTGCTTCATCATCCACTCTGACGGCACTTCCTCACTTCCTCATTCCAACGTTGTAAAAAATTAGTTAAACTTGCCTCCCCACTTTTATAAGTGGTACCTTATTTTCTACTTGATAGATGCAACTATCTTTCGGGTTGCTATGTCAGCAATGAGCAGGGGCTATATTTTATTTTTAATTGACGGGTGCTCACCCCACCATGGGCTGGCCTCGAACTCATGACCTCGTGGTCAGAGTGATTTATTGCAGCAGCTGCTTACCAGCCTGCGTCAGCCTACTCGGAGGTGGTCAAAGTGTGCAAGAGGTGGTCCTTGTGTAAGTAATGACCTAAATTCCAGAATGAAAGGGAAAGCAATTTGTGTAGGAAGACCTTCCTACCCCTTGACTTTCTGGGACATGCAGTGCTGCTTCGAAGGCCCACGACATTGCTCTAACTTAGTATCTGACTCAGATCTTGTTGTGTTGCTACACCAGTAAAAATAACATCCGTATGTGAGGTGGCATGGAATACAACACTAGGAAGGAACGAAGGTAGACTTTCTCTGAGCTTTGGCAGGAAAAGAACACAGTCTTTCCCCCAGCCTTCTCTGTTCTGGATCTGGTCCCAAATCTTGCCTCCTGACCCTCTGTTCTCTCCCCCACAGTGAGCTGGACTACTATGACTCCCCGAGTGTCAACGCCCGTTGCCAGAAGATCTGTGACCAGTGGGACACGCTAGGATCCTTGACTCACACACGGAGGGAAGCTCTGGAGGTGAGCTGGAGGCCCCTGTGGCTTGCGTTTAATGCAGGGGATGAGGTATATCCTGAGATCTGACTGTCCCATTTGGTCCCCTGTGCAGAAAACAGAGAAGCAGCTGGAGACCATCGACCAGCTCCACTTGGAGTATGCCAAGCGGGCAGCGCCCTTCAACAACTGGATGGAGAGCGCCATGGAGGACCTGCAAGACATGTTCATTGTCCACACCATTGAGGAGATTGAGGTCAGTTGAGGGTCAGACTCGTGAATTGTGTTTTCTTCTATGACCAAGTAGGGTTGGGTGGGATGGTCTGTTGGGGGTGCCTTCCAACTCCATAATTCTATGCTATTTTGATTAAGCAATCAGGGATAGAGTTAGGGTCCTGCAGAAAATACCATGTTTCCCCGAAAATAAGACAGTGTCTTATATTAATTTTTGCTCCCAAAGATGCTCTAGGTCTTATTTTCAGGGGATGTCTTATTTTTCCATGAAGAAGAATTCACATTTATTGTTGAACAAAAAATGAACATTTATTATATACTGTACAGTAGTTGTCATCATAAACCAGCATGACCAGACAAACTGTGAATCGTATCAAGAATTTCTTGTTACTGTTAGCTCCAGCTCCTGCCAACCTAGCAGTTCGAAAACATGCCAATGTGAGTAGATCAATAGGTACCGCTCCGGTGGAAAGGTAACGGCGCTCCATGCAGTCATGCCGGCCACATGACCTTGGAGGTGTCTACGGACAATGCCGGCTCTTTGGCTTAGAAATGGAGATGAGGACCAACCCCCAGAGTCAGACATGACTGGACTTAACGTCAGGGGAAACCTTTACCTTTTTACCAATATTTCCATGTACAACACTTTATGGTACATACATTTACCGATCCTGCATGCTTGGTGTTCTGTTCGGCGGGCATGCTTCCAAACAAAAACGTCTTACTAGGTCTTACTTTCAGGGGAGGCCTTATATTCAGCAATTCAGCAAAACCTCTACTAGGTCTTATTTTCTGGGGATGTCTTATTTTAGGGGAAACAGGGTAAATGTCTTCTGAAGGTTCCATGACCAAAAGGTTTGGAAATCCCTTGTTTACCTCATCCCAAGCCCCTTACCAATTGTAGCATTTGGGTTAGCTACTTCACTCTCTAGTTTACAATTCTCACTCATGCACTTTTATCAGCCCAGTTTGCTTTTATGAACTTGCTCAGGTTTTTAAACTACAGTAGAGTCTCACTTATGCAAGCCTCGCTTATCCAATTTTCTGGATTAGCCAAGCCATTTTTGTAGTCAATGTTTTCAATATATCGTGATATTTTGGTGCTAAATTTGTAAATACAGTAATTACAGTAGAGTCTCACTTATCCAACATAAACGGGCTGGCAGAATGTTGGATAAGCGAATATGTTGGATAATAAGGAGGCATTAAGTAAAAGCCTATTAAACATCAAATTAGGTTATGATTTTACAAATGAAAAACCAAAACATGTTAGACAACAAATTTGACAGAAAAAGTAGTTCAATACGCAGTAATGCTATGTAGTAATTACTGTATTTATGAATTTAGCACCAAAATATCATGATATATTGAAAACATTGACTACAAAAATGCGTTTGATAATCCAGAACGTTGGATAAGCGAGGGTTGGATAAGTGAGACTCTACTGTACAACATAACATTACTGCACATTGAACTGCATTTTCTGTCAAATTTGTTGTAAAACATGATGTTTTGGTGCTTAATTTGTAAAATCATAACCTAATTTGATGTTTAATAGGCTTTTCCTTAATCCCTCCTTATTATCGAAGATATTCGCTTATCCAAGCTTCTGCCGGCCCGTTTAGTTTGGATAAGTGAGACTCTACTGTATTTGTGTTACTTTTGATGTGATTGTTATTTTATTATGTTCTACAGGGATCTGTATTTTATTTGGATGTGTTTTATTTACAAATGATTGTAATCACCTGGGCTTGGCCCATGTAAGCCACCCCGAATCCCTTCGGGGAGATGGAGGCGGGATATAAAAATAAAGTTGTTGTTGTTGTTATTGTTATTCTGTAGGCATATATTCAAGTTTAAATACCTGATATCTCCAGCTTGAATTGAGAATGTGTCACAGGATTTGACAGACCCATTGCCCCCCATCTGAAAGCATCTACAGTAGAGTCTCACTTATCCAAGCTAAACGGGCCGGCAGAAGCTTGGATAAGTGAATATCTTGGATGATAATGAGGGATTAAGGAAAAGCCTATTAAACATCAAATTAGGTTATGATTTTACAAATTAAGCACCAAAACATCATGCTATACAACACATTTGACAGAAAAAGTAGTTCAATACGCAGTAATGTTATGTTGTAATTACTGTATTTACGAATTTAGCACCAAAATATCATGATATATTGAAAACATTGACTACAAAAATGGCTTGGATAATCCAGAGGTTTGGATAAGCGAGGCTTGGATAAGTGAGACTCTACTGTATTTATTTATTTATTTACAGCACTTATATTCCGCCCTTCTCACACCGAAGGGGACTCAGGGCGGATCACATTACACATATAGGCAAACATTCAATGCCTTTAACATAGAACAAAGACAAACAAACATAGGCTCCAAGCGGGGCTCGAACTCATGTCCTCCTGGTCAGAGTGATTCATTGCAGTTCATTGCAGCTAGTTTGCTCTCCCGCCTGCGCCACAGCCCGGGCCTAAGGCCGCTTCCCATACTCATGCAGTGTAGAAAAGATAACGTCCACATGAGTTTTAAATAGAGCTTGCTCCGGCATACCCAGAAGCCAGTTTTCTGCTCCATTGGACTTTTGAGGAGAAAGTGGCTGGAATTCTTCTTTTGGCTGAAACAAAAATGCTAAATAGTGCAGGGGTGCACTGCAAGCTATTTAAAATGTGAAATGCTTCCCCTGGAAATGCCTTTTCGCTGTGTTACGCCTGCATACATCTTTTCATGTGCATTGCAGAGACTGGTATTTCATCCATCCCCTCCTACACACAGCTAACCTGATACTTCCACTTTCCTATGTTATCACTCTCTGTTGCTATTTGGAGAAGGATTGTAAGGGGAAATGGAGGCATAGGGGATAGTATGAGGTTGTTTGGTGCTTGTGGAGTTCATGTGGAGGTATTTCCATGTGGTTTTTTTTTTTAATTTAGGAGCCATGATTTTAGGGAAAGAAACTACCCAAAGATTCATACCTAAAAGGTTTAGGGCAGGGGTCCTCAAACTTTTGAAGCAGAGGGCCGGTCCACAATCCTTCAGACTGTTGTGGGGCCAAATTATCATTTGGAAAAAAAATACAAATTCCTATGCATATTGCACATGTCTTATTTGTAGTGAAACAACAACAACAATAACAACAACGAAAGAACAATACAATATTTAAAAATGAAAACAATTGTAACCAACACAAACCTATCAGGATTTCAATGGGAAGTGTGGACCTGCTTGTGGCCAATGAAATAGTCAAGTTAATTAGGATTGTTGTTGTTGTGTGACTTCAAGTCATTTCAGACTTTGGCCGAGCTTAAGTCTAAAATTAATTATTTATTTACTACATTTGTATCCCACCCTTCTCACCCTGAAGGGGACTCAGAGCAGCTATATGTACATACAATATATTATATTATTAGCATAGCACAATATTAGCATTATTGTGCTATGTTGTGCATTATATTGAAGGCTGAAGCATGAGGTTTTTAGACAAATGGATCTAATTTACTTATGTTTTAATTTTTATAGTGTATTTTAATGATGTATTTTTATAGTTTTAATTGATTATATGTACTGTTTTTTGTTTTATTATTATGTTCTTGGCATTAAATGTTGCCAACTGTGTAAGCCGCCCTGAGTCCCCCCGGGTGAGAAGGGCGGGGTATAAATTCTGGAAATAAATAAATAAAAAATATAATTCTATATTGAACTATAGCACTATACTATTATATGTTATGTAATGTATAACATATAATCAATATTATTATATGGTATTATTATTAGTATTATATTGTATAACATAATATTATTATCAATATTATATGTATATACAATATATTATATTATTAAAACTGATATAAAAATATATTATAAAACTGAGGGCGGGGGCCAGGTAAATGACCTTGGAGGGCCGCATCTGGCCCCTGGGCCTTAGTTTGGGGACCCCTGGTTTAGGGTGTTGCAGGATTTGTGGGATTGGTGAGACCCTTCAAAGGCCCCAAAAGTGGGGTTCAGGGACCTCACATGAACTCTGCTTTAGAGAAGCGTCTCTTGCTTTTTAACACAAGACGATATTGATCACAAACATCATTAACATTAGTTTCAGCGACTGTGTAGAACTAAGCTTCATCTTGCCATTGGTGACAGTTGGGGTCCAGCTCTTGTTTTATGTCTTCACCCTGGACTATGTTTCCCATCTCTTCCAGGGCCTGATTGCAGCCCACGACCAGTTCAAGTCCACCCTGCCTGATGCAGACAAAGAGCGGGAAGCTATCCTGGGCATCCAGAGCGAAGCACAAAAGATTGCGGATTACAATAACATAAAACTCTCCGGGAACAACCCGTACACTTCGGTCACTCCACAGATCATCAACTCCAAGTGGGAAAGGGTATGTAGAAACATTTGTGCAGTGATGCGGGTTTTCTAGAAAAAGTAGACTGAGTGGGGGATTCCAGAAAAGTCCTTGTTTTTAAATTTATATTTTATTAGTATCATGTTTTAATCTTTGTTCTATGTATTTTAATAGTATTATGTTTTATCTGCGTGTTGTAACTGTGTTGTATCCCACCGCGAGCCATGAGGCGAGATGGATAACAAATGAAATGTATAATGATTTATTATTATTATTATTATTATTGACACAAAGACAGAGTATGACACAGCAAACGAGATATATATGCTGGATTTTGTATCACAAAATCACCTTATTGTGTATCAAATATAATAATAATAATAATAATAATAATAATAATAATAATAATAATAATAATAATAATAATTTCTTACTCGCCTCTCCTCGTAGCTTGAGGCTAGTTACAGTACAAAGGGCTATTTCACCTAGCAACAGACTTTGTGATTCAAACTGACAGACAAACATGCGTACTTTATAGAAAGATGATGTTGATGATTGTTTGAACAGGTGCAGCAATTGGTGCCAAAGAGGGACCATGCCTTGCAAGATGAGCAGAGCAAGCAACAGTCCAATGAACACTTGCGTCGACAGTTTGCCAGCCAGGCCAACATTGTGGGGCCCTGGATCCAGACTAAAATGGAGGTGAGAGGCTTTCCCCTGGAAGAATTAGAAAAGGGCACAAGAAGGGGGAAAGATATGGGCAGGGAGAAGGCTAACAAAGCAATAAGCCACAAAGTTCCTGATCCTGGTCCCATCTGGACCTTGGCAAACTTTTCTCTTACTTTCAACTAGCTTGGGCATTGCCAAGGTTATTTGAAAAAGTCAGATTTTTTTGTACAAAATGTATAAAGTTGTGGATTAACATAACTGACATCATGCCAGGTTAACCCCAAGAATTACTTAAAGTTTGTTATGTTGGGCAAGTTTGCGCTAGATGCATCATTGGTGGGTTCAGTGTGCTCTCTGGCTGTAGGGTAAACTACAACTCCCACTATGGTCAGTCCGTCCCCTCAAACACCTCCAGTAGGTTAGTTGTGGGGGTTCTGTTTGCCAAGTTTGGTCCAGGTCCATTATTGATGGAGGCCAAAGTTTCTCTGGTTGTAGGTGAACTACAACACCCAGAAAGGAAGGCCAGTTCCCCCCAAACCCCTCCAGTAATCAAATTTCAGCATATCAGGTCTGTGCCAAGTTTGGTCCAGATCCATTGGTGTTTGAGTTCACAGTGCTCTTTGGATGTACGTGAACTACCATGTTTCCCCGAAAATAAGACAGTGTCTTATATTAATTTTTGCTCCCAAAGATGCTTTAGGTCTTATTTTCAGGGGATGTCTTTTTTTTTTCATGAAGAATTCACATTTATTGTTGAACAAAAATTGAACATTTATTATATGCTGTAAAGTAGTTGTCATCATAATCCAGCATAACCAGACAAACTGTCAATCCTATCAGGAATTTCTTGTTACTACCAGTATTTCCATGTACAACACTTTATGGTACGTACATTTACCGATCCTGCATGCTCGGGTGTTCTGCATGCTTCCAAACAAAAACTTTGCTAGGTCTTACTTTCGGGGGAGGCCTTATATTTAGCAATTCAGCAAAACCTCTATTAGGTCTTATTTTCTGGGAATGTCTTATTTTAGGGGAAACGGGGTACAACTCCCCCTAAAGACCTCTCTGTGTACCAAGTTTGGCCCAGCGTGCTCTTAGATTGCAGGTGAACTATATATCCCAGTGCCTACAACTCCTATAAATCATGGTGAATTCTCCCCAAAGCTCTCTAGTATGTTCCGTTGCTGATCAATTCCTCTGTCTGCTGTGTGCCATAGAAAAGAATAGGAAAGGGTTATAAGAGAGGTCTTGCAAATTCCACACCAATGGTGAGAGTAAGGAACATTGATGTCTCTGATAGAGAAAAAAACAGGAAATCTGAGATGTTGGACATATTCACGACGCTCACTATAACCTGCAATGTCATTGGAGGGAGGGCCATTGGTGTCTCCTGAATAGTGAGAGCTATAGCTATTTATGGAAGCGGGAGCTTGTCTGTGTAAGTGGACACCACAGCTGCACACATACATATACCCCGTTTCCCTGAAAATAAGACCTAGTAGAGGTTTTGTTGAATTGCTAAATATAAGGCCTCCCCCGAAAGTAAGACCTAGCAAAGTTTTTGTTTGGAAGCATGACTGCCGAACAGAACACCAGAGCATGAATAGTATTAGGGTGGAAAGATAAATCCAAATGGTCAGTAAGTAAATGGTACCAATATATGGTGGAGCAAATGGAATTTGAAAATATGAATGTGAAACTAAATGTTGTAAAAACTAATGAAAATAGAACAAGAGAAATTGAAGAAAGATGGTCAAGGGTAAAGAACTATATCATGAATCAATCTGGAGATCAAGCCATAAGAAATAAGATACAAATGTTATATAGTATATAGGATGGAAATGGATAAAGATAAAGATATAAAGATTGTCTCACAAAGAAATGAATATGTAAAAAGAAAACAATCCTCGTGTTGGTGGTGGGAATTGTAAATGTTTTGTATGTCTATGGTATGTATTTTTTGTGTTTTAAAAAATAAAAAATTTGTATTAAAAAAAAAGAACACCAGAGCATGCAGGATCGGTAAAAGTACATACCATAGAGTGTTGTACATGAAAATAATGGTAGTAACAAGACATTCTTGATAGGATTCACAGTTTGTCTGGTTATGCTGGTTTGTGATGACAACTACTGTACAGTATATAATAAATGTTCAGGGTTTTTTTTGTTCAACAATAAATGTGAATTCTTCTTCATGGAAAAATAAGACATCCCCTGAAAATAAGACCTAGAGCATCTCTGGGAGCAAAAATTAATATAAGACACTGTCTTATTTTCGGGGAAACACGATATATTTTCACTTTTGTTAAGTGTATCGATTGCCTGGGTAGTCCCTTTCTGAATGGCAAGCAGTCACCTCTGGCCATATGGAGAGGGCTTCTGAAGCTGTATGGTTCATCCGGGGGGTCTTTGGAATCTGCAGAAGAAGGAAGGAACACTGGCCTCAGCAACATCCATAAAATGGACATATGCAAGAGCAAAGGGATCAAAATTATTGTGCCAAGCAGTGTTTCCAATGGAGTGGGCTTCTAGGGAGTTCAGGAAGAAGAATGGACAGAACTCAAATATCTTTTTGGTTGGAAGGGATCGGATTCTCCCAATTCCATGATTGACCTTTTCCTCTCACTTACTCTCTCTTCTTCCCCGGTTTCAGGAGATTGGGCGCATTTCCATCGAAATGAACGGCACCTTGGAAGACCAGCTGAACCACCTCAAGCAGTACGAGCAGAGCATCGTTGATTACAAGCCCAACATTGACGTCCTGGAGCAGCAGCACCAACTCATCCAGGAGGCCCTCATCTTTGACAACAAGCACACCAACTACACCATGGAGGTGAGGGCAGTGGCACCGGAGGAAGAGCTAATATTTCAGGGAGGAATGAAGGCTGAAGTCTATGGAACATCCTGTAGTCAAGGCTCATAATGGGAAGGATATGTAGAGGTCCTGTTGCTGCCTTTTAAAATAGCATTAAAATGGGGTTCTGAAGCAGAATGCTTTTGTGCTGTCCACTCCGCACTTTCTGGTATTTCTTGGTGATTAAGAGGCAAGGGTAGCCAGTGAGAGTGTCTACTGATGGCAGAATCACCCTAAGGAGGTCCCATGTGGTATCTAACTTGTCTCTTCTTCTGCCTTGTATCGCCAGCACATTCGTGTAGGGTGGGAGCAGCTCCTCACCACCATTGCCCGGACCATCAATGAGGTGGAGAACCAGATCCTGACCCGGGACGCAAAGGGAATCAGCCAGGAGCAGATGCAAGAGTTCCGGGCCTCCTTCAACCACTTTGATAAGGTAACTTGGGTTCAACATGGGGACAAACATAACGTAGAGCAAACAAGAGACTCTGCTTCATGCAATAGGTTTTAAAGGGTGCATGGTGTTTTCACACATCTAATCTCCATCTCTGAAAGGCAGCCATTGAAAAGGAGGCAGAATGACCGGGTGGCATTTCTTTAAATGATTCTTTTGGTGCAAAATGATGGTATGACACTTGTGAAATGGTCCTGGGTTCCTTATTAGCTGGAGTATTTCAGATCTGATGCTTTTGTGGCTTTGCACTGTGTATTATTTCTCCCATTCCAAAATGTGAAAAGCCAGCCTTCCCTTCCTGCCGTTGGGAGTTGCTCTGCTCCTTTTGAATGGGATCTGGGCTTCTCCCCTGATGGTGATGCTGTCACAGAATTACAGAGCTGGAAAGACACCAAGGGCCATCTAGTCTAACCCCCTATATGCAGAAATGCATGCCAAAGAGATGGTGACGGATGGGGAGCTGCCACTTGTCCAGGAGTTGGGACTAAAAAACCCATTGTTTTGGGGATGTGAAATGGTCCTGGGCTCCTTATTAGTTGGAATATTTCAAAGCTGATGCTTTTGTGGCTTTGCACTGTGTATTATTAGTTTGTTGATCTCCAAAGGAGAGTCCACTGCCCTTGAATGGAATCTGTCCCACTATTGAACAGCTTTGATCCATCAAGAGGTCTACTAAATGTCGCGTGAAACCTCTTTTCTTGACATTTGAACCTATTGGTTCCTGTTCTTGTCTTTGGTGCAACAATAAACAAGTTGGCTGCGTCTTCTACATGACATCCATTCAAATATTTAGAGGGGGCTATCATATTCCCTTTCACTCATTTTGAAGTAACACATATCCAACCCCCTAAGCCATTCCTCATAAGGCTTGCTTTCCAAGCCTTTTACTGTTTTGGTCGCTCTTAATCATGGCTAACACTTAATAAGCTTGTGACTGAATGGGGATTTTTCACCTGAATCCCCTTCATCCTAGCCTAACACTTCATCAGCTGCGTCCTTATGGTGAGAGTTTGAATCCCAGGCACTTCGTAGCATATGAAGGGTGTCTATGGTGGGGATGGTTGTGTTGGCCTTTATAATCACTCCTCACAGTCAAGTTTGTGGCATGATTTTTACATGTAACCTCTCCCCACATTGCATGACACAAATCCACCCATACAGAAATGGATCACAGCTCTCCCGTCAGCAGACCTTCCCAGCCTCTTGGACAATGACGGTCGCTCTGCTGTAGTGTGAATGCGCTGTGTCCAATAGCTCACCTGCAACGGCTCTTTCAGCCATGTCAGTAACTACAGGTAGATGTCACTTGCTTGAAGCTACCAGGTATAAGTGAGCTGTCTCTAAAATGTAAATTGTGGCTATTTATTTATTTATTTATTTTCAACATTTATATCCCGCCCTTCTCACCCGAAGGGACTCAGGGCGGCATACAAAATTGGCAACAATTCAATGCCTACACATAATTAAAACAGCAATAAAAATCCAATAAAACAATTAAAACAATATAAAGATATAAAACATATGATAAAATTCCATTCTTCCAAAATCCTCGTGCTGTAGCCGTAAATCAGTCTGGGTCGTCTTTATCATTTAATCTTTGAAAGCCTGGGCACATAGCCATGTTTTCAGGGCTTTTCTAAAACTCAAAAGGGTTGGGGCTTGCCGTATTTCTCTGGGGAGGGTGTTCCACAGCCGGGGAGCCACCACCGAGAAGGCCCTGTCCCTCGTCCCCACCAACCGCGCCTGTGAGGCAGGTGGGACTGAGAGCAGGGCCTCACCAGATGACCTTAGGGATCTTCCTGGCTCATAGGAGGAGATGCGTTCGGACAAGTAGATTGGGCCACAGCTTGCATCTCTGGGAAAACGTGTTTGCCATTTCTGGCTTGTCTACAGTGTGAATTGAAAGGCCCGAACTGAGTTGGGAAGGAGATTTTCCAGCATTAGGTGTGTGTTGCCGAGAATCCTCCCTGCGCCTCTCTTCTTCCTCCATCCAGCTGGAGTTTGCAGACTGGAGAAGGTGTTGCTCTCCTTCCCTCCTCCAGCCCGAATCTAACGGTGTGTCTTTTCCCCTCCACATCACCTCCCTTGTCTGTCGTGCGCACACGGGACATCCCACCGCCCCTTCCTCCCCTCAACGCCACCTCTTCCTGTGCGCGGCCCGGCGGCAGGACCATGGCGGCTCCCTCGGACCAGAAGAGTTCAAAGCCTGCCTCATCAGCTTGGGATACGATGTGGAAAATGACAGACAGGTACCCGTCGCCCGTTAACGGCGCAGTCTTCTGGCAATGTGTTGCGATTAACCTGGTCTCCTTTCTCTCTTCCTTCACCACGTTTGTTTTCCGACCCTCCTCTTCCTCCGACCATCTTGTTGTTTATGTTTTCTCTCTCTCTTGATTACCTACCTGTGCCCATTTCCCCATCTCCCTCCCACCCTCCATCTTCTGGTTGCATGGCATCTCAATGACTTTTTTCCTGACTGATTTCTCTCTTTCTCTCTGCGTCTTTCTCTCTCTCCATGGGGCTCTTGCTCTTTCCTTCCTTCCTCCTTGTGCATGCCTTGTCCGTCCGCACCTTCTTCCTTCCTTCATTCCTTCCTTCTCCGGCTGGCCTCGCGGAGTAGAAGCGCACGGGGAGCATGGACACCGATGACTACCGAGCCCTCCTTATCTCCACGGGATACAGCCTGGTATGCTCTCTGCTTTTCCCTTTTCTCCGCTTTGGTGGTAGTGGTGTCATAATGAATGTTACTGCTATCTGTCTGCTGTTGTGGCCGGCTTAGGAGGGACTGTGTGTGTCTGTTAGATATTTCACTCGGTTGTACTTGCAAGTTGGACAGGTTTGGACAGATTACAAATATGATAGATAGATGCCAAATGTTGGGTGAGTGGGCTTATTAACAAAAAACCCTCTCCATCTATATATATAAAAGAGTAATGAAATTTCAGCCTAGGACAAAACAACAAAACTACACATCCCAGAAACACTAAACTTGGCAGCACAACCCCTCATCCATGCCTCTATGTTCATACAACAAAAAGTTCCAGCTACTCCAGAAAACGGCCGGGCTTTGAGACTGCAAGGCTATTCACTGCTATTCCACCTGGCCAACAAAGGATTCCCATAAGCCACAGCAACGCGTGGCCGGGCAAAGCTAGTCTATCTATATATATAAAAGGGTAATGAAATTTCGGCCTAGGACAAAACAACAAAACTACACATCCCAGAAACACTAAACTTGGCAGCACAACCCCTCACCCATGCCTCTACGTTCATACAACAAAAAAGAAAAGAAAAATAAAGTCCTAATTAGAGGGAGAGGAATAATTGTTTTTATCCAATTGCTGCCAGTTAGAAGGCTAAGCTCCACCCACTTGGTCTCCTAGCAACCCACTCAGCCCAGGGGACAGGCAGAGTTAGGCCTCACTTAGGCCTCTTCCACACTGCCTATAAAATACAGATTATCTGATTTGAACTGGATTATATGGCAGTGTAGACTCAAGGCCCTTCCACACAGCTATATAACCCATTTATAATCCTATATTATCTGATTTGAACTGGATTATCTTGACTCCACACTGCCATATAATCCACTTCAGTGTGCATTTGATACAGCTGTGTAGAAGGGGCCTCATACTTCGCCACAGCAACGCGTGGCCGGGCACAGCTAGTAAATGTACAAAAGAGTAACTTATGAACAGCAGCGTGATTGAGCACCAGTAGCCAAAAGTGATAAAAAGAACAAAAACACACAGATACAGACCAATATTATCTCTTCCTTTGGAGGCTTTCCTTTGTAGCA
This sequence comes from Anolis carolinensis, assembly GCF_035594765.1. NCBI lineage: Eukaryota > Metazoa > Chordata > Lepidosauria > Squamata > Anolidae > Anolis > Anolis carolinensis. The sequence continues at coordinate 7,023,470 of NW_026943821.1, read as the reverse complement.
ATATAATATGGTTGCACTATTTACAAAAACAAGGTCTCCATAACACAAATAAAGTTCTTTATATTTCCTTCTTTGCTTTCACCCTGGGCTACTTTCTCATGCAGATAAACTGCTTCGCTCTCACAGAGCCTCCTCTCACACCAAACTTACACAGGAGCTTCACACAGGAGCTTTTATACACGACAGCCTTTACACTGGAGCTTCACACATAAAACGTTCTTCAAATGCGGATCTAAACCAATTTCAACTGAAATACATTTATAATAATAAATCATACATACATGACCAGATCAAGGGGGCGGGAACCATAAACCCAATATATTAAATAATAATAATAATAATAATAATAATAATAATAATAATAATAATATCACCCACAATGTCATAGGTCCGTCAATGTGATATATGCCATTTTGCATCAGCAGTGCCCTTCTATGGTTTATGTTGGACATTCTCTACACAAGAGATGAATAATCTGGTATTAAAAGTGGCAATATGCTAAAATTAGTTGCAGAGCAATTCAACCTTTCTGGACATACAAAACGGTATTTACACGTCACCGTTTTTTGAACAAAGAAATTACAAAAGCAGGCTGTGAAGGGAAACACCTGAATGGAGTGGTATTTAGAAACCTCAATCCTTTGGAAGAACCAAAAATAATAGTCTTATGGAACACCAAATACACGAGTCCTCACAAGTGCACGTATCACAATAGGTGCTGTATGTTGTTTCAGCTTCTTACAACAAGGCAGCTGGTCTTTGGGGTGTTTTGGCATATCCTGTTAGGGCCTCTGTATTCCCCCAGCACACCAGGTTCTAGTGTGCTCCATACACACACAAGTTGAACCCTTCGCAGTTGTTTAAGCTGCTTAGTCTTGTCGAAGGACTTGAAAGCCTTTTCTCCCCACCTTTCCAGGGAGATGCCGAGTTCAACAGGATCATGAGCGTTGTGGATCCCAACAACAGTGGCGTTGTCACCTTCCAAGCCTTCATTGACTTCATGTCCCGGGAGACGACAGACACGGATACGGCTGACCAAGTCATTGCTTCCTTCAAAGTCTTAGCTGGTGACAAGGTGAGCTCTACAAAATGGTTGGAAGCATTGGTCTTTCCTGGGAACTCTTTTGGTCCTGAAATTTGTGGATTTGGGTGGCCAGAATTTAGATAAACAGTGAAACCTTGACTTAAAAGCGATGCATCCAAAGCAAACTTGCCAAACATAACAAACTTTGATATGTGAACCGTCATTGCTTTGACAGCCGAGCTGAGTTTTGAGTTATGAGCAAGCTCAGATTATTTGAAAAACTCAATTTTTAATTATGCAAAATGCATAAGGTTGTGGATTAACTAGACTCCATCAATATTTAAAGTTTATTATTGTGGTGATGTGGCAGGGGGGAATCCTTTTGAATCCCACCGCTAACACCAATTGTGATGATGTCAGGCAGAGGGGAATTTTTATTTCTTCTTTCTTCTTTATTTACTTTAGATGGTAGCATTACTTAGTTTAGAATATACGTGACAGAGACTTGGTTATTGAAAAAACAATAACAAGTTTATTTCAGGCACAAAGCTTAGTGGTTACAGTAACTTCTTTATAGGCACTTAGATAGTTGCAAAACTATCAACTGATCACTTTGGATCTAACTGGGATTGCTTCCCCTTACTACTCAGACTCTACACATAAACCCAAACAAGTTCCTTTACTTGCTTAATTTCACACAACTAGAGGTCTGAGCTTCCCTGGTTTCCCTAACTTGGAACCAGTGTCTTCCCTGTGACTAAAGTCACAGACTAAACTGTTTTTTAAAACATTCCCTCCTTTTCCTTCAAACGGCGGTTGGCTCCGCCCTCGTTACTATGGCAACCTGCCTCAGAATGCTGAGCTGGTTACCATCCCCCACGCACTGGTAACTAATACTTACCCTTTTAAACATAATTAAACATGACTTTTAAAACGAAATTAAATATGACATCTATAAATCAAAATAAAAATACACTTCTTTACAGTTATGTTGGACAAATTTGCTCTGGATTCACCATCGGTGGAATTCAGTGTGCTTTCTGGCTGTAGGGTAAACTACAACTCCCACTATGGTGAGTCAGTCCCCTCAAACCCCTCTAGTAGGTTGAGTTAGTCATGGAGGTTCTGTGTGCCAAGTTTGGTCCAGGTCCATCATCAGTGGAGGTCAGTTTCTCAAACCCCTCAAATTTCGGCATATCAGATATGTGTGCCAAGTTTGGTCCTCTATTTGCTGTGTGCCATAGAAAATAATGGGAAAGGGTTAAGGAAGAGGCAGTGGGTGCTGTCATGCAAAATCAATGAAGAGAGTCAGAAACACTAGGATGTCTGTGGTGAAGGGAAAACAGGAAATCTAGGATGAAATTGTCCCGTATGAAATTCTTCACTTGGGCAGGATGGTGTTTCTGGAGGACATTGGCAGGGCTCTTGGGCATGTTTACGGCGCCCGCTATAACCTTCAATGTCATTGGCGGGAGGGCCTTTGGTGTCTCCTGAGTAGTGGGAGCTTCAGCTGTATGTGGAGGGAGGAGCTTGTCCATGCAAATGGACACCCCAGCCACACACACATACATATTTTCACTTTTATTATGTGTATAGATATGAACGTATTTCAAAATCTGAAATCCAGAATGCTTCTGGTCCCAAGCATTTTGGACAAGTGAGATTCAACCTGTAAATTACATATGAAAATAAATTGTGGAGGGAAGTTTCAGCAAATCTTACTGCTGCTTGCAGTTGAGAGGGGGGAAGGTGTCTTCTTTTATTTTTGTCTCAGCCAATGTAATGTAGGCCGGGCTGTGATGCAGGCTGGTTAGCAGCCAGCTGCAACAAATCACTCTGACCAAGAGGTAATGAGTTCGAGGCCAGCCCTTGCCTGCGTTTGTCTCTGTTCTATAATAAATAAATAATAATAAAACTTTATTTATATACCGCCCTATCTCCCGGATGAGACTCAGGGCGGTTTCCAATCATAAAATCAACACATACATTACATAGCAACATAATAACACATTATTAAACAAGGTAAAACAATACAATTATATAGCAATAAATAATAATAATAATAATAATAATAATAATAATAATAATAATAATAATAATAATAAACAACTTTATTTATACCCCGCCACCATCTCCCCAACGGGGACTCGGGGCGGCTTACATGGGGCCATGCCTGGAACAATACAATATAACAAAATATAATAGAACAACAAATAACACTTACACAACCTGATCAAGAGGACAGGAACCATAAACCCAATATATTAAAGTGTATCATTTCAGGCTAGATAAATATTGTGCAATATATTCACAATACGCTATTTACTGTAGATCGTATGTTTGCCTTATATGTGCAATGTGATCCGCCCTGAGTCCCCTTCGGGGTGAGAAGGGCAGAATATAAATACTATAAATAAATAGCACAACAAAAAGAAATTATTGATGTTTGGTTTTTACCCTATTCTTAGGGTTATTTGGGGCGCTGATTTGAAAAGTTGCATTTGATGGGCTACATCAGTTACAGTTTCTTAGATATGGTTATCGTGGTCTCTTATTGACAAGCAGATGGCTACAGGTATATGGCATATGTTCTTTATCTCAAAAACTGGAGCTGGTAGGAGGAAACCGGTGCCGTTTTTGTCAAATATACCTGGGCTGACATTTGAGGCAACGAAATGTGTGTTGAGCAGTGCTGCAATTCTGCCCGGTTGCACCTGTTGGAGCAACCTGATGATCCTGACTCACGGCATTCTCTCCTCTCTCTTTCACCTTTCAGAACTACATCACGGCCGAGGAGCTGCGACGAGAGCTTCCTCCCGACCAGGCCGAGTACTGCATCGCCCGCATGGCACCTTACCAGGGACCCGACGCCATCCCCGGGGCCCTTGACTACAAGTCCTTCTCCACAGCTCTGTATGGCGAGAGCGACCTGTGAGACGGAGGCGGTAGAGGAGGAGGAGGAAGAGGAAGAGGAGGAGGAGGAGGAGGAAGCCGCGGCAACAGCAAGCGCTGGCGCTTTTGGGGGGGGGCAGGGGGAGTAACGGTTTGATTTCCCTCCATGCTGTATAATCACAGACACAGACACACACAGACACACACAGAGCAACGGGGACATTGTCCTTCTCTTTCTTTTCTCAATCTCTCTCTCTCTCTTTAAGGACAGAAAGCTGCCGTCACCATGCTGGGCAATCTTGGGAGCTGACTGATGTAAACGTTCTTTTTAAAAAACTGAATATTCTGCAAACGTGGTTAGCTATGCAACGGTCTTAATTCTTCCCTTTACCCCAAGACAGTGAGCTCAGGGGAGAGGCTGGTGGTCTCTTCAATTTCCTGACCATTCTCTTTCTCTGGATCCAAGAACATAAATGTCCAGAAAAAAAATACAGCAATTGTGACTCAATATAGCTTATTTTTGTTAAATATAGATCCAATTCTATTCCCCATCTGCTGTCAAAGTTGGGAGACACTTTCTTTAGATCCTTTTCTCTCACCCAATTTTTAAAATGATACGTGGGTAACCAAAACCGTGCCCTATAACAGTGGCATGTTTGCACTCAATGCAATCCAGAACCAAGATGCCTACAATACGCCGTTCCTTTCCAAACCTTCTGCTAGCTGTGCCAGGCTGTTTGGGCATAGCCTCTCCCTGTCTTGCCCAGGGGAAGTCCCTCAAATCCTACTTTGCCCACCTAATAATACCTTCTTGCCACCTTTCACAATGGGATCAGCACTTTAGGGCTTCTGATCCACGTTCTCAGTTCTGCCATCACCCAGAAAGGGCTTCCATTTGCCCTCTCAGTCCCAAAGGCCTTCTGTACTTAGCACCCCCTTTTATATAGTCTTTCGGCCCCCATCCCTTCACCAGGCACCTTCTTGGCTTAACCTTCACCTGGTTGATAGTTTTCAATTTCAGTGGAACAGGCCAATGGGACACAGAGGAGAAGGTGAGATTTTAGGGAGGGAGCTGTTGCTTTGTGGGGTTCTTCCAACATGGGTGCGGAGGCTGTGCCTCTCTTTGTAAGCCTTGCCGCTAGCTTTTTATTCCTCGATCCCTTACCGGTGATGGAGAAACACCTACACCTGGCTTTGTAAGTCAGCCCACTCCCCACATGGACACTTGTTTTATAAATAATCTGGGAACACATGTTTTTCAGCAATACCGGCACAAACCAGGCAACACAAACAGGTTATGGGTCTCTTAACTTTCTTCCAAGGGCTGGAAGTCGACCATCTGTCATAGAAGTTGGACCACTTCTAAAGGATGTCTCCATTTCCTCCCTCTTTTGGTTAGTTTGGGATAGATACAGTTGGAAGAGGGATGTTTGGGTTAGACGAGAAAGAGGTGAAATGAAATTGGTTCCAAAAATAGTCTTGAATCATGTCTGAGATTGTGGGGAGGACCATCCACCCCACCCCAAATGTCCCGTTTGCGTCCTCGGACGGCGGGGAGCCGGCGACCGCGTCCGAAGCGAGTCCTTTCGGGTGCCTCACGTTCTGCTCAGCTGCTCTCTCCGCTTTCCTCATCGGGCAGAAGCAACTCACTCGTTCTTAAGTCTTCCTCACTTTCTCTTCACTTTTGAAACGACCCTTTTAAGAAAAAAAAACCCCATCGCTTCTCACGCTTATATATATATATAAATATATTATATATATCTATTTTTTTGTAATTTCTTCATCATGGTGCAGGGTTTTCTGAGGACCAAATTTAAAACGAAAGAGAACCATGCAGAGATCTTTTTTTAAGAAAAAAAGGAGAGAAATTAAAAACACAGCAAAACTGTTTCAATTTAATAACGTCCAGATTTATTATTATTATTAAATATATATATATATTCATCTAGCATCGTATATTGCCGATGGGTGGTGTGGCTTTTTGTTTGTCTTTTTTTTTTTTTTTTTTGCGGGGGGATTTCTTTTCCTCGTCTTTGTCCTTTCATCATGTGCTTTAATGTTATGGCTGATGGTAGCACTGGAAACTGTAACATTCCCCACATATTTTTTTTCCCTTTGGGATCATCCAGCTTTCATTTTGGTTCTCTTTTCTTCTTTTTTTGTTGTCTCGGAAAGGTTTAGCTTATTTTATTGCATTCGCTACTGAATACCTGTCTCAAGGGGCGGATAATTCAGCCGATAGGGAATAGCTGGGTTTCTGTCCACCTCCGTTCATCATCACGTCTTCTCTAAAACTTCCAAGCTTTCTGGGGAAACTTGCCCTCCTCCCTTCTTGGGAACAAAACAATAAAGTGTAATATTTTTAAGGATGATTAATCTGTTGTGTTATTTTTTACCCACTGCTTCCTTCTTCCCTGGGTTTTTATTATTATTACTAGCATTGGTATGTGGCATTTCTCGAATTACAGTAGAGTCTCACTTATCCAAGCCTCGCTTATCCAAGCCTCTGGATAATCCAAGCCATTTTTGTCATCAATGTTTTCAATATATCGTGATATTTTGGTGCTAAATTTGTAAATACAGTAATTACAACATAACATTACTGCACATTGAACTACTTTTTCTGTCAAATTTGTAGTATAATATGAAGTTTTGGTGTTTAATTTTTAAAATCATAACCTAATTTGATGTTTAATAGGCTTTTCCTTAATCCCTCCTTATTATCCAAGATATTCGCTTATCCAAGCTTCTGCCGGCCCGTTTAGCTTGGATAAGTGAGACTCTACTGTATGTGAAAAAGTCAGTATTTTAGTTGTACAAAATGCATAAGGTTATGGGTTAACTACAACTGATATCATGCCAAGTTAACCCCAAAAAACTCCATCAGTACTTAAAGTGTGTTTATGTTGGGCAAGTGCTCTAGATGCATCATCAGTGGAATTCATTGTGCTCTCTGGCTGTAGGGTAAACTACAACTCCCACTACGGTGAGTCAGCCTCTCTGTGTGCCAAGTTTGGACCAGGTTAATCATCGGTGGAGGTCACAGTTTCTCTGGTTGTGGGTGAACTACAACTCCCCCAAATCAAGGTGAATTTCCCACAAAGACCTCTAATATTGTTTGCTGTTCATGGGGCTCAGTGTGCCAAGTTTGGTCCAATTCCATCTTTGGCAGAGTTCAGAGTACTCATTGGTTGCAGGTGAGCTATACATCCCAGTACCTAAAACTCAAAATGTCCAGGCCAATTCCTCTCAATACCCACCAATATTCAAATTTGGGCATAATGGTTATGCATGTTAAGTTTAGCCCAGATCCATCATTGTTTGGGTTCATAGTGCACTCTGGATATAGGTGAACTACAACTCCTATAAATTCCTCAAAAGACCTCCAGTATTGGTCATGGGTTTCTGTGTGCCAAGTTGGTTTCAGGTCCATCATTGAGGAAGTTCAGAGTGCTCTTAGATTGCAGGACAGTTCCTCTTGTTTGCTATGTGCCATAGAAAAGAACAGGAAAGGGTTATGGGAGAGGCAGTGGGCGGGGTCATGCAAATTCCTCACCAATTGTGAGAGTAAGGAACATTTAAGTCTCTGATGGAGAAAAAACAGGAAATCTGGGATGAAATTGTCCCCGTATGAAAGCCTTCACTTGGGTGGTGGGCAGTATGGTGCTTGTGGAGGACATTGGCAGGGCCCTTGGACATGTTTACGGCGCCCACTATAACCTGCAATGTCACTGGAGGGAGTCTCCTGTGTAGTGGGACCATTGGTGTCTCCTGTGTAATGGGACCCATAGCTCTTTGTGGAAGTGGGAGCTTGTCTGTGGAAGTGGACACCAAAGTCACACACACGCATGAATACGTATTTTAACTTTTATTATGTGTATACCGTGTTTCCCCGAAAATAAGACAGTGTCTTATATTAATTTTTGCTCCCAGAGATGCTCTAGGTCTTATTTTCAGGGGATGTCTTATTTTTCCATGAAGAAGAATTCACATTTATTGTTGAACAAAAAATGAACATTTATTATATACTGTACAGTAGTTGTCATCACAAATCAGCATAACCAGACAAACTGTGAATCCTATCAAGAATTTCTTGTTACTACCATTATTTCCATGTACAACTGGTATGTACGTTTACCAATTCTGCATGCTCTGGTGTTCTGTTTGGCAGGCGCCGGGCATGCTTCCAAACAAAAACTTTGCTAGGTCTTACTTTTGTGGGAGGCCTTATATTTAGCAATTCAGCAAAACCAATACTAGGTCTTATTTTCTGGGGATGTCTTATTTTCGGGGAAACGGTAGATTGGATACTTAGTTATTTGGGATTTGGCAATGGATTTAGGGTCATGGATGATTTATGGAGATAGTTGAAGATCCAGAAAATCATCCTGATGAAGTTATATGGAAGATGACCTTTTTCATTGAACAGTAACCTTAACTATTATATGACATCAGCAGCCATGTCATCATTACCGTGTTTCCCCGAAAATAAGACAGTGTCTTATATTAATTTTTGCTCCCAAAGATGCTCTAGGTCTTATTTTCAGGGGATGTCTTATTTTTCCATGAAGAAGAATTCACATTTATTGTTGAAAAAAAAATGAACATTTATTATATACTGTACAGTAGTTGTCATCACAAACCAGCATAACCAGACAAACTGAATCCTATCAAGAATTTCTTGTTACTACCATTATTTCCATGTACAACACTCTATGCTAGGTACATTTACCGATCCTGCATGTTCTGGTGTTCTGTTCATTGGGCATGCTTCGAAACAAAAACTTTGCTAGGTCTTACTTTTGGGGGAGGCCTTATATTTAGCAATTCAGCAAAACCTCTACTAGGTCTTATTTTCTGGGGATGTCTTATTTTAGGGGAAATAGGGTACATAATATTACAACCATTTTCTGGTTGCCTTTTCAGAGCCTTTTCTTGCTGACCAGGAAAGAAGGCACGGTGAAGAGCATAGAAATGAGGAATAGCTGCATGCAGATCATGCCCAAACTCTGCCTAGAAGCTGAAATGGTTAATCTAAGGCCAGCGTAGTTCGTATGTATCATGTGGTGACGCAACTCATTGGAAAAGGTGATAATGCTGAGGAAAGTGGAAGGCGGGAGGAAAAGAGGAAGACCACAGTTATTCCAACAAGGAAGCCATATCTGCTTTGGGTTTGCAAGACTTGAACAGGGCACTTCAATAGTTTGGAGCTCTCTCATTCATAGTGTCACCATAAATTACATTTGCATTTACTTGGAAACAAATGCAGTCATTGCTAATAGTCAACACGGATTTACCAAAAACAAGTCATGCCAGACTAATCTTATCTCTTTTTTAGATAGATTTACGAGTTGGGTCGATACAGGGAATGCCGTGGATCTGGATTTCAGTAAGACCTTCGACAAAGTCCCCCACGACCCTCTGGCAAACAAACTAGTAAAATGTGGGCTAGACAAAACTACGGTTAGGTGGATCTGTAATTGGCTAAGCAAACGAACCCAAAGGGTGCTCACCAATGCATCGTCTTCATCTTGGAAAGAAGTCACGAGTGGAGTGCCACAAGCAGGGCTCCGTCCTGGGCCCGGTTCTGTTCAACATCTTTATTAACGACTTAGACGAAGGGTTAGAAGGCACGATCATCAAGTTTGCAGACGGGACCAAACTGGGAGGGATAGCTAACACTCCAGAAGACAGGAGCAGAATTCAAAACGATCTTGACAGACTAGAGAGATGGGCCAAAACTAACAAAATGAAGTTCAACAGAGACAAATGCAAGATACTTCACTTCGGCAGAAAAAATGGAAATCAAAGATACAGAATGGGGGACGCCTGGCTTGACAGCAGTACGTGTGAAAAAGATCTTGGAGTCCTCGTGGACAACAAGTTAAACATGAGCCAGCAATGTGATGCGGCTGTTAAGAAAGCCAACGGGATTCTGGCCTGCATCAATAGGGGAATAGCGTCAAGATCCAGGGAAGTTATGCTCCCCTCTATTCTGCCTTGGTCAGACACACCTGGAATCACACTGTGTCCAATTTTGGGCACCACAGTTGAAGGGAGATGTTGACAAACTGGAAAGCGTCCAGAGGAGGGCGACTAAAATGATCAAGGGTCTGGAGAACAAGCCCTTTGAGGAGAGGCTTAAAGAACTGGGCATGTTTAGCCTGCAGAAGAGAAGGCTGAGAGGAGACATGATAGCCATGTACAAATATGTGAGGGGAAGTCATAGGGAGGAGGGAGGGAGCTTGTTTTCTGCTGCCCTGCAGACTAGGACACGGAACAATGGCTTCAAACCACAGGAAAGGAGATTCCACCTGAACATCAGGAAGAACTTCCTCACTGTGAGAGAAAGCTGTTTGGCAGTGGAACTCTCTCCCCCGGACTGTGGTGGAGGCTCCTTCTTTGGAGGCTTTTAAACAGACGCTGGATGGCCATCTGTCGGGGGTGCTTTGAATGCGATTTCCTGCTTCTTGGCAGAATGGGGTTGGACTGGATGGCCCATGAGGTCTCTTCCAACTCCACTATTCTATGATTCTATGATTCTAAATCACATGAGAAGAATGGCAGCTAAAATTATTTACATCCCACGGCTCTGCTATCAAGTTGTGGACATACCTTTGTATAAGCAGTGCAATGTCCCATTGCTATGTAAAGACTATAATTTGAAAGTGTGGGTTCAGATTTTATAGGAACTAATGGAGGCAGGAGTGATGACTTAAAAGAGACAGAAAACCCAGATAGCACCCATCCCAGTCACAGATAGATGTTTGCCTTCTAATTCCACTCCAGTCCAAATGCCCGAATGCGCTTGTAGCCCATAGTAAGCATGGTCAACGAAGCCTCCTCCTTATGTTGCCGTTCTCCCAGCTTGATTTGAAACTCTTAAGGGTGATGTCTCCATCCATATTCAGAAAACTGATCCTGTTTACGGGAAGGCGGTGTTCAAAATCGCACAGAAATGTGTCGTTCTCCATTATCTGACAAAGAAAATGACGGAGTGACAGGTGAGTGCATATATTCTGACAATGCCTATGAAACTCCTATATCTGGTGTGTACGTTAGCTGATTCTTTTTCTCTATCCACAAAGAACCCCAACATCCAAGGAAGTTGCTCCATCCATGGGGAGGTTCTAGGTCACTCCATAAAGCTTCCTGTCATTGCTCAAGTCACCCAACAATGTAAAGACCGTGTTGTCGAAGGCTTTCATGGCCGGGATCACAGGGTTGTTGTATGTCTTTCGAGCTGTGTGGCCATGTTCCAGAAACGTCAGGAGAGAATGCTTCTGGAACATGGCCACACAGCCCGAAAGACATACAACAACCCAATGTAAAGACCATTCATGTTAGCAGCCATAAGTTCCACAGGTTATCCATAATACGTCTTGAGACCATAGTTACTCCTTTCCTTCTCAAATATAAATTTAATACGACAACCTCAGATAGTGAAATATTTCGCTGGAATAAGACCAAGGAACAGAGTGCAGAGCACTGCTTCTTAAACTGAGTGTCCTGATCCCAAATAGCTATATATATATATATATATATATATATTGGGGGGGGGGGCAAAAATTTGACAACAATGAAAGTTTTCTGAATGCCACCTAGTGACCGTTGTAGGCATTTACATTCATATGTTGTGCAGTGTTTACAACAAAGTCCACAGAAGATGCTTCAGCTGTACTTCACACAAAAGGAAAATCAGCTTTGCAAATGCGGATTTGTTATCTGTAAATGTTTGGTTTTTATATTTTTTGTATATACTAAATGTTTCCTTCATTTTCTTTGGGTTATCGTTTCATTTTGACTATATACAAAACGAATGACGATTTTTTCATAGGAAATGAGAGGCGACACGAAAATGAAAGCTGCACAGTCATTGTGCTTGCTTTCATTTTCCTTTCGTTTCGACCCCATAACCATAAGCAGGTACTGCTGCTTTCCCATTACAGCTAATGTGTACCAATGAGCGTTAATAATAATATTAATATTAATAACAATAGTTATTCTGAAACCCTTAGCTGAGTGGGAGAGGAGTTCTTCTCCATTACATATGATGTGGACCTATGGGTGTTATTAATATTAATATTAGTAACAATAGTTCTTCTTGAACCCTATGCTGAGTCTAGGGGAGGAGTGCTATCCCATGACAGATGATGTGTGCCAGTGGGTGTTAATATTAACGCTAGTATGTATCTATTAGGCTTGATCGATCCACGAAAAATTTGATTCTAAACTCGTTTCAAAACTAGAGGGGGGCAGCTTTTCGTTTCTGATGGTATTTCCGAATTTGGCCCCCAAAAAATTTCAAAATTAACGAAAATTCGTTATTTTCTAAATTAATACGTTAATGGCGGACGCGCATGCGCAATTCCCAAAAACAGCACAGAGGGAGAGGACTTTACAGGACTCTCCCACCCTCATTTTTTGAGTGATCTTCTTCAAACTTGGTACAGTGGTAGAACACATTTAACACTGATAGCTCACCAAAATTTGGAACGTTTCCCTTATCCTCTGATTTTTGGAGAATTTTCATAGCTTTTATAATAAACCATTTTTTAATAATTGCAGAAATCTGTTCCTGGTTTGAAAGTCTTATTTCCTGTTAAATTGGGTTGTCTTTACTGTGAAAGTCATTGTTCTACTTCAGAAACTTTGTTTTTGTGGCTGAAACTTTGTTAAATTGGTGTGTGTGTGATATATATTGTGTGTATATATATATATATATAGTCCCTGCTTGTGTGTGTGTGTGTGTGTGTGTGTGTGTGTGTGTGTAGGTAAAGGTAAAGGTATCCCTTGACGTTAAGTTCAGTCATGTCTGACTCTGGGGGTTGGTGCTCATCTCCATTTCTAAGCCCAAGAGCCAGTGTTGTCCATAGACACCTCCAAGGTCATGTGGCCGGCATGACTACATGGAGTGCCATTACCTTCCCAGAAACACCCAGAAAATGGGAATTCCAGACAGGAAACAATCAGGGCCAGCTAATACCTCCCAACAAAGGATTCCCCCAGGTAGGAAGCAGCCAGGCTTTGAAGCTGCAAGGCTATTCAATGCTAATCAAGGTGACCAATTGCAACATTCACACTTGCCTCCCACAGACAAGAGTTCTTTCTCCCACCCTGGACCTTCCACAGATATATAAACCCCACTTGCCTAGCTTCGCACAGACGTCAAAACCTCTATGTCTGCCACAGATGTGGGTGAAACGTCAGGAGAGAATGCTTCTGGCACATGGCCATAGAGCCCGGAATACATACCACAACAGTGTGATCCCGGCCATGAAAGCTTTCGACAACACAACCACAGTATCCATTCAAGTTCATGTAGCGTGGTATGGACTGGAGACCTGTATTGGGGGGAGGGAGGGTGCGAATCTGGGCCCCTGGGAGCAGCCGAGGACAGGCCTGGCCCACACCCCCTCGCATCCCGGGCCTCTTCCTCCTCACCGCCGGGCCCCTCTCTGTCTCTCCAGGCCTGAGCTGAGGCGAGGCGGCGGCGGCGGCCATTTCCCCCCTCCGTCTTCCTCCTCCTCCTCGGCCTCCTTCCCCCTCGCCCCCTCCCATTGGCTGAGCCTCCCATTGGCTGAGGGGCAAAAGGAAAGGAGTTTGGGTGATTTGCAAAAGCTTTTTTTTCCTAACGAAAAAAACAAAGAAATAAGAAAAAACGGCCTCTCGCGATTCGAAACCGCGATATCCAGACGTGTGGACAACCAAGGTTCTATATTGCTTCAAAACAAACGAAAATAACGAATTAATAACGGGTAACGGGAAAATCGAATTATTTGAGCAAGCCTAGTATCTATATTTATTTATTTACAGTATTTATTTACAGTATTTATATTCTGCCCTTCTCGGATCACATTATACACACATAGGGCAAACATTCAATGCCCATAAACACATCGAACAGAGACAGACAGACGCAGAGGCAATTTAACCTTCTCCTGAGGGGATGTTCGATTCTGGCCACAGGGGGGAGCAGCTGCTTCATCATCCACTCTGACGGCACTTCCTCATTCCAGGTCATAAATTAGTTAAACTTGCCTCCCCACTTTATAAGTGGTACCTTATTTCCTACTTGATAGATGCAACTATATTTTGGGTTGCTAGGTCAGCAACGAGCAGGGGCTATTTTTTATTTTTAATTGACGGGTGCTCACCCCGCCACGGGCTGGCCTCGAACTCATGACCTCATGGTCAGAGTTTTTTTTGTTTTGTTTTTTGTTGGGTTTTTTTCGTGTCAGGAGCGACTTGAGAAGTCGCTTCTGGTGTGAGAGAATTGGCCGTCTGCTAGGACATTGCCCAGGGGACGCCCGGATGTTTTGATGGTTATCATCCTTGTGGGAGACTTCTCTCATGTCCCCGCATGGAGCTGGAGCTGCTAGAGGGAGCTCATCCGCGCTCTCCCCAGGTGGGATTCGAACCTGGCAGCCTTCAGGTCAGCAACCCAACCTTCAAGTCACAAGGCTTTAACCCACTACGCCAACAGGTAGTGTTAAATTTACTTTACATCTCAGTGGAGGTGGATGCATGTTGCTGTTTTGGACTTCAGTAGAGAAATATGATATGGATTTCAGTGAGTACAACTATACCTAAAGACTATGGACTATTGATTTCAAATGATTCCCTGTGTACTCAACACAGAAAAGAACTACATCCTATCTATAACTTAACTTTAGTAAGAAATGTGCCTGCATGGTGAATTAATACAAGATATTTGTGAGTAAACAAGATGTTATTTTTCAAAGAAGACTTTTTAAATCTCTGACTGCATATTTTAACTAAGAGGTTTCAGGGGAGTGTATATGTTTTGGGCAATTACAACTGCAACTGCAATTTCAGCTTCAAAGAAACAACCATCCTCTGTTAACCAAATATATTTTTGCAGTGGCACGTCTTTGTCCTTGGCAAATCAGAGTGATTTATTGCAGCTGCTCAACAGCCTGCGCCACAGCCCGGCCCCAAAGCCCAACGAGTGCAAAAGTTTTAAGAAACCCTGGTTTAGAGAGCCTGTGTTCCTCCTCATGAAAGACTTCCAATGTATGATTAAGACCGGCCAACATAACCAATATTGGATTGATGGAAACTATGGTTCCAGCACCAGGAGAGCCATGAATTCTTCACCCTGTCCCTTTCAACCACGCTATGACTTTCCCTGCTAGAAGCAACCCTTTCAGTAGCAAAGGCATCTCCACCTCCCTCACCCACTCCGTCTCCACCCCTTTTCTCCAGGAAGGACAACCCGTTCCTATACAACCTTGTAGCCTTTCCTGGTGACTATGAGTTGCATCTTGAAATTCTCGCCTGGACCGATATGGGCTGGTACCCGGACCTCTTTCCCCCACTGCCCTTCTATGAAAGCGTTGAGGGTTATAATAGCCGAGGAAGGAGGTCGAGATCCTGCAAAGCTGAGCTGGATCCGTAGCGGGATGTTGGCTCCTCGGAACAGTCCGTAAACAAAGTCCAAGCAGAACCTGAAAGAAGGATTATAGAACATGGCTCAACTTTTAATTGGGGCTATAAAATATCATTTAAAGGGAGTAGAGCAGGGGTCCCCAAACTAAGGGCCGGATGTGGCCCTCCAAGGCCATTGACCTGGCCCCCGCCCTCAGTTTTAGACTTCGCCTCGCCCAAAGTCTGAAATGACTTGAAGGCACAACAACAACAACAACAACAATCCTACTTAACTTGACTATCTCATTGGCTAGAAGCAGGCCCACACTTCCCATTGCAATCCTGATATGTTTACTGCAGGGGTCCCCAAACTAAGGCCCGGGGGCCGGATGCGGCCCTCCGAGGTCATTTACCTGGCTCCCGCCCTCAGTTTTATAATATAATATATTGTATATACATATAATATTGATAATAATATTATAATGTAATACAATATAACACTAATAATAATACCATATAATAATATTAATTATATATTCTATATTACATATAATATTACTAATAATATTACAGTATAGTGGGATAGTTCAATATAATAATATATAATGCTAATATTGTGCTATGCTAATAATATAATATATTGTATGTACATATAATTTGTAAGCCACTCTGAGTCCCCTTTGGGGTGAGAAGGGTGTGATACAAATGTAGTAAATAAATGCAGTAAATAAATAATAAATACATTTTAGACTTAGTCTCACCCAAAGTCTGAAATGACTTGAAGGCACACAACAACAACAACAACAACAACAACAACAACAACAACAACAATCCTAATTAACTTGACTATCTCATTGGCCAGAAGCAGGACCACACTACCCATTGAAATCCTGATAAATTTATGTTGGTTAAAATTGTTTTTATTTTTAAATATTGTATTGTTCTTTCATTGTTCTTGTTGCTGTTGTTGTTTTTGCACTACAAATAAGTCATATGCAGTGTGCATCGGACTTTGTTTGTATTTTTTTTCAAATGATAATCCGGCCCCTTAACAGTCTGAAGGATTGTGGACCGGCCCTCGGCTTAAAAAGTTTGAGGACCCCTGGTTTACTGTATGTTGGTTAAAATTGTTTTCATTTTTAAAGAACAATATTGTATTGTTCTTTCATTTACTAATATTGTGCTATGGTAATAATTGAATATATTGTGTATACATATAATATTGATACTAATATGATAATGTAATACAATATAATACTAATAATTATACAATCTATATATATAAAAGGGTAATGAAATTTCGGCCTAGGACAAAACAACAAAACTACACATCCTAGAAACACTAAACTTGGCAGCACAACCCGTCATCCATGCCTCTACGTTCGTACAACAAAAAGAAAAGAAAAATAAAGTCCTAATTAGAGGGAGAAGAATAATTGTTTTTATCCAATTGCTGCCAGTTAGAAGGCTAAGCTCCGCCCACTTGGTCTCCTAGCAACCCACTCAGCCCAGGGGACAGGCAGAGTTAGGCCTCACTTAGGCCTCTTCCCCACTGCCTATAAAATACAGATTATCTGATTTGAACTGGATTATATGGCAGTGTAGACTCAAAGCCCTTTCATACAGCTATAGAACCCATTTATATTATCTTGTATTATCTGCTTTGAACTGGATTATTTTGACTCCACACTGCCATATAATCCACTTCAGTGTGCAGTCGGACACAACTGGACATAATGTCAGGAGAAAACCTTTACCCTTGACCTTAACTACCACCAATTCCTCAATACTTTATTTCCATACCACCATACTTCGCCACAGCAACGTATGGCCGGGCACAGCTAGTATAATAATAATATTAATTATACATTATATATTAAATGTAATATTACTAATAATATTAAGGTAGTGGTATAGGACAATATCTATATATCTATCTATCTATATATATAAAAGGATAATGGCGTCGCTCCACTGGGCAAAACAACAAAACTAAAGGCCCCCCAACCTAGAAAATTGACAACACAACCCCTCATCCACGTCTCTACGTTCTTATGCTCAACAAAGGATTCCCCCCCCCTCAAACAGGAAAACACCCCCTCTTTGAAGGTCCAAACCCATTCGGTACTCATCACTCTCTCATCTCAAAACACAAAATAAAGAACAACACTCTGAAAACAAAGAAATTCCATCCAGGAAACAATCAGGGCCACCTAACACCTCCCAACAAAGGATTCCCCCCCTCTAAGACATGGAACCACCTAAAAAAAAGCCACAGCAATGCGTGACCGGGCACAGCTAGTAGTAATATATAATGCTAATATTGTGCTATGTCAATAATATAATATATTGTATGTACATACAACATTTTCCACAAGGGACAGGTGAACCTTATGGTCACCTCCAAAGGTGAATCCATGGATGGAGAATCCATAAATACAGAGGGCTCACTAATATTTTTACATGTGACTGCGGTGGCGCAATGGATTAAATCCTTGTGTTGGCTGAACTGCTGACCCGAAGACTGGGTTGCTGACCTGAAGGTTGGCAGTTCGAATCTGCGAGATCAGGTGAGCTCCCGTCTGTCAGCTCTAGCTTGCAGGGACATGAGAGAAGCCTCCCAGCAGGATGGTAACACATTCAGGCGTCCCCTAGGCAACGTCTCTGTAGACAGCCAATTCTCTCACACCAGAAGAGACTTACGGTATGGTCTCAAGTCGCTTCGGACACGATTAAAAAAAACATAGTGCTTGGTACTCTAGTTTTTACCCAATTTGGATCCATAGGTGCTATTGAACAGCTCCCACTTCAAGCCACAAAGCGAGGTTGGTAATACATGTATAATTGTTGTTGTTGTTGTTGTTGTTAGCCATGCGGACAAGGGATCATGGGAATTGCAACCCAACAACACTTGTGGCTCTGAAGCTGGGAAAGGGTTAAAGGACATTTGAACATCGGACGTCCTATCCACAAACTTTGTCTCTAAATTCAAACCCCACTGTAATAGATGATAATAATAATAATAATAATAATAATAATAATAATAATAATAATAATAATTTGGATTATTGATGTTGCCATCCCAGGTGACAGTCGCATTGACGAAAAAACAACAGGAAAAACTCAGCCGCTCTCAGGACCTCAAGATTGAACTTCAAAGACTCTGGCAGAAACCAGTGCAGGTGGTCCCGGTGGTGATGGGCACATTGGGTGCCATGCCAAAAGATCTCAGTCGGTATTTGGAAACAATAGACATTGACAAAATTACGATCTGCCAACTGCAAAAGGCCACCCAACTGGGATCTGCACGCATCATCTGAAAATACATCACACAGTCCTAGACACTTGGGAAGTGTTAGACTTGTGATTTTGTGATACGAAATCCGGCATATCTATCTTGTTTGCTGTGTCATAATAATAAAATAATAATAATAATAATAATAATAATAATAATAATAATAATAATAATAATAATAATAATAAATTATTTCTTAAGGACTGTCTATACAATTTTTGTGCAGTGCTTCAACAAAATTTAGCATTTTATCTATACAAATATCTGTACATATCTGTACAAATATGTGAGGGGAAGCCATAGGGAGGAGGGAGGGAGCTTGTTTTCTGCTGCCCTGCAGACTAGGACACGGAACAATGGCTTCAAACTACAGGAAAGGAGATTCCACCTGAACATCAGGAAGAACTTCCTCACTGTGAGGGCTGTTCGGCAGTGGAACTCTCTCCCCCGGACTGTGGTGGAGGCTCCTTCCTTGGAGGCTTTTAAGCAGAGGCTGGATGGCCATCTGTTGGGGGTGCTTTGAATGCGATTTCCTGCTTCTTGGTAGGGGGTTGGACTGGATGGCCCATGAGGTCTCTTCCAACTCTACTATTCTATGATTCTATGATCCCTGTCTTTACTTAGAACCACAACAGACATGTTCCATAAGTACAACCTCCATGTTGAGAATCCCTTTTCTAAAATGTTTTGGATTCTGGATTCCCCGCCCTCAGATTTCGGCATACCTGTAATTGTATATCATGAGCAATATTGGAGATGGGAACCAAGTCCAAACATGCAATTAATTTATGCTCTTTAGTAAAGATAAAGGTTTTCCCCTGAAGTTAAGTCCAGTCGTGTCTGACTCTGGGGGTTGGTGCTGATCTCCACCTCTAAGCCAAAGAGCTGGCATTGTCCATAGACACCTCCAAGGTCATGTGGCCGGCATGACTACATGGAGCACTGTTACCTTCCCACCGGAGTGGTACCTATTGATCTACTCACATTTGCATGTTTTCGAACTGCTAGGTTGGCAGAAGCTGGGGCTAACAACGGGAGCTCATCCCGCTCTGGATTCGAACCTGCGACCTTTTGGTCCACAAGTTCAGCAGCTCAGCGCTTTAACACACTGCACCATCAGGGGCTCTTTTATGTTCCATAGACATCTTATACACGTACGCCAGGAGGTAGTTTTCCTTCCAAGTACTAACCAGGGCTGATGCTACTTAGCTTCTGTGATCAGATGGGATCTAGTGTTTTCAGGGTATTTTGCACAAGACAGTGATGGAAGCAGGAGGGAGACAGCCTGGAGATCGTGTTCCTTTTGCCAATTGAAAATGTCTTGCGTTTAATTATTAATTATGATGATTAATTATTGTAGGTTCGAACTATCTGCCCACTCAACAATAGGATACTTTGCCATTATTACCTTGCACTTTATTGACTACTTTAGCTGTGAAACTACCTCTCCCATTTTGAAATCTTCTGCATTTTGGCCCAGATCTGTGTTTTAGTCTCCCGTTTTTAAGATTTTATGCTGTATGTTGATTTTTTATGACTGTTTTATGATGTTGATGTTTTTATTATGGGATATTTGTTCATTGTTTTATTGCTGTTGTGTCGGGCAAGGCCCCATGTAAGCCGCTCCGAGTCCCTCTGGGGAGATGGGGTGGGGTATAAAAATAAAATTATTATTATTATTATTATTATTATTATTATTATTATTATTATTATTATTATTATTTAAGGAATTGGATCAATGGATATAAATCAACAGGAGAATTATTCACGCCTGTTTGTATTGATGTTGACCTCATCTTATCTCGACCTAAATGCTAAAAGGGGAAAGGAGCAGTTAGATATGCGAAGGCTGCTTGTTATTCTCACTGCGGAGCACAAAACGCTCTGTACGCGGCCAGAATATATTTCCAGAAGACAAACACCGTACTGCGTCTTATCTCCAGCCCTATTAAAATACCACGTTCCGCCTTCCAATTGAATATTCAGGGACGATTGGGGTCTCTTACCCTTTGCTTTCTGGGGGAATGAATCCTTCCAGCAGGACCCATGACTCCGGTGCAAGGCCCAGCGGAATAGGCCTGTTAAGTGGCAGCTCCTGCATTGGATAAAAATAAAACAGGTAGACACCTTCGCCCATTGAATTTCATGGCAACGTTTGAATCCATCTGGTTGAATCATCCGTCAAATCCACAGTAGGCTTTTTCCCCGGTGCTTAAATCAATTTGTCCCAAGTAACAGGCTTCGAAACACACTTGGCAAGACGGCCTTTTCACCTGTCAAGCAGGTATGATCATCCGTGTTTCCTAACCCAAGGTATCCATCCACCCCAGCCCAAGCTTGCATTCCCTGGATTGCACAAGGTTTTAAAACATCCATCATCGGATTTGGAAGGTTCTTTGAATCCCATGCCATCCCCGAAGTGACACATCAAGGCTATGTGACAGCTTGCAATTTTAGGAAGGTGTGGCCTTTCTGAGGAATACTTTGGATAATCTGTGATGGACTAGTTGGTTTTGGAAGAAAAAAATCTGATGAATAATTAAACAGTGCCAAATGGTTTCGGTTCCGCCAAAAATTCCCATTGAAAGGACACGCTCGTCCTGAATAAAGTCTTATTGTGGGATTTAAAGGCTAGTTAAAGTCAATTGATTACATTTTACTCTGTTTTTTAAACCTTAATCTACACCGAATTATGTAATTGTTACTGAATTTCTGTATTGCGCTTTTTCAAACTACAACCTGAGTGTGGGATTATTAGCCGCCTTGAGTCCCCATGAGGAGAAAGGCAAGGTCTAACATTAATAATAATAATAATAATAATAATAATAATAATAATAATAATAATAATAATAATAATAATAATATACTGTTGAAAGGAATGAATTTTGGAAGAAGTTTTGGCATGGTCTCTTGAAAGTTCAAAATGTTTTTGTTTTCCTTATGGAAGACTTTCCTGACATCCCATATTGTTAGTTTTGGCTGAAGCCTCTGCTCAAAGCACGTTGAACTGCTATTCCTTAGGGTAATATATAGGACTTATCCCTATTCCTGATATTTTGCCTTGGGTACCGTTTTCTGACTAAGAAGCATTGTTTAGGATTATATCTACATTATTTACTAAGGTGTTATCCCTAGAGTAATAACTAGTACCTGGTATGTGTAAGACCAAGCCTGAATTTCTTGATGGGAAAACTTAATTTGTTAGAGATGGCGGTAGTAGTGAATATACAAGGCCTGAGATTCCTATTTGTGTTTAATTCTTGGATTATAATTGCAATGGAGCCCCTGATGGTGCAGTGGATTAAACTGCTGAGCTGTTGAACTTACTGACCGAAAGGTTGGCAGTTCAAATCTGGGGAGCGAAGTGAGCTCCCCATGTTAGCCCCAGCTTCTGCCAACCTAGCAGTTCTAAAACATGCAAACGTGAGTAGATCAATAGTGAAGGGAAGGCGCTCCATGCAGTCACGCCGGCCACATGACCTTGGAGGTGTCTACGGACAACGCCGGCTCTTCAGCTTAGAAATTGAAATGAGCACCAACTCCCAAAGTTTGACACGAATAGACTTAATGTCAAGGGGAAATCTTAACCTTTACTATAATTGCAATAATCCCAGAATCAGTCAACATGGGCCGATAAATCTTGTACAAGCATCCCCAGGGTTTTGGGGGTAGGGGGTTGACAATTTGTTTTTGGACATTCCACTATTTTGACTGATTTACATTAGAGCCCTGTTCTGTTTTCTTCCCAGTCGTCTCGGCACCATCTAGTGTTCATTTTTGCATCTGCAAGCTAAACAAACTGGGTTCCACTCTTCAACCCATTCCAAGTTCACGTTCACTTTATTTATTTATTTACAGCATTTACATTCCGCCCTTCTCACCCCGAAGGGGACTCAGGGCGGATCACATTACACATATAAGGCAAACATTCAATGCCTTAACATAGAACAAAGACAAGACAAACACGGGGCTCCGAGCTGGCCTCGAACTCATGACCTCTTGGTCAGAGTGATTTGTTGCAGCTGGCTGCAGCTGACTGCTCACCAGCCTGCGCCACATCCCAGAGTGGTCAATGAACAGCTCGAGGGAAGAGGGACATAGTCCCGTACAAGCATATCAGAGTTAAGGGTTAAGAGATCTACAACTTTAAGTGTATCATTGTTAGGACATTAAGAGAATTAACTTAAGAATCTAAGCTAAAAGCCAAAGGTAAAGGTAAAGGTCTTCCCCTGACTTTAAGCCTAGTCGTGTCTGACTCATCTCCATTTCTAAGCCGAAGAGCCGGCATTGTCCGTAGACACCTCCAAGGTCATGTGGCCACTGGCATGACTGCATGGACTGCTGGTGCCTTCCTGCCAGAGCGGTACCTATTGATCTACTCACATTGTCATGTTTTCGAACTGTTCGGTTGGCAGAAGCTGGGGCTGACAGTGGGTGCTCACCCCGCTCCCTGGATTCGAATCTGCACCCTTTGGGTCCGTAAGTTCAGCAGCTCAGTGCTTTAACACACTGCGCCACCTAGGACTCCAACTAAGTAAAGGTAAAGGTAAAGGTTTCCCCTGATGTTAAGTCCAGTCATGTCTGACTCTGGGGGTTGGTGCTCATCTCCATTTCTAAGCCGAAGAGCCGGCGTTGTCCGTAGACACCTCCAAGGTCATGTGGCCGGCATGACTGCATGGAGCGCCCTTACCTTCCCATCGGAGTGGTATCTATTGATCTACTCACATTGGCATGTTTTCGAACTGCTAGGTTGGCAGAAGCTGGAGCAACAGCGGGCGTTCACTCTGCTCTCGGGGTTTGAACCTGGGGCCTTTCGGTCTGCAAGTTCAGCAGCTCAGCGCTTTAACACACTTTGCCACCGAGGCTCCAACTAAATATAATACTACTAATAATAATAATAATAATAATAATAATAATAATAATAATAATAAATTATCAATATACATTGACAAAATTACGATCTGCCAACTGCAAAAGGCCACCCTACTGGGATCTGCATGCATCATCCGAAAATACATCACACAGTCCTAGACACTTGGGAAGTGTTCGACTTGTGATTTTGTGATACGAAATCCAGCATATCTATCTTGTTTGCTGTGTCATACAATAAAATAATAATAATAATAACAACAACAACAAATTGGCTGTGATCAAACTGCTGTTGAAGAAGCCATCACTGGACCCCACTCAATTGGATAACTTTCGGCCTATTTCCAATCTCCCCTATTTGGGCAAGGTCATGGAACGTGTGGTGGCCGCACAACTCCAGTCATTCTTGGTAGACACTGATTTTCTGGATCCGGCACAGTCTGGCTTCAGGCCGGGACATGGTACCGAGACAGCCTTGGTTGCCTTAGTCGATGATCTACGCCGGGACCTGGACAGGGGGAGTATGTCCCTGCTGGTTCTGCTGGACCTCTCAGCGGCCTTCGATACCATCGATCACGATATCCTTCTGGGACACCTTGCGGGAATGGGTCTTGGAGGTACTGTTTTACAGTGGCTCCGGTCCTGGAGGGTAGTTCCCAGATGGTGTCATTGGGGGACAGCTGCTCGGCCCCACAACCGTTGTCTTGTGGGGTCCCACAGGGCTCTGTTTGTCTCCCATGTTGTTCAACATCTACATGAAGCTACTGGGAGAGATCATCAGGCGTTTCGGGTTGCGGTGTCATCTGTACGCAGATGATGTCCAGCTCTGTCACTCCTTCCCACCTGTCACTAAGGAGGCTGTTCAGGTCCTGAACCGGTGTCTGGCCGCTGTGTCAGACTGGATGGGGGCCAACAAATTGAAACTGAATACAGACAAGACAGAGGTCCTCCTTGGGTTACAGCCTGTGTTGGACGGGGTCGCACTCCCCCTGAAGACACAGGTTCGCAGTCTGGGGGTGATCCTGGACTCATCGCTGAGCCTGGAGCCCCAGGTCTCGACGGTGGCCAGGGGAGCATTTGCCCGTTCCTTGGGAGGTCTGACTTGGCCACGGTGGTCCACACTCTGGTTACATCCTGTTTGGACTACTGCAACGCGCTCTATGTGGGGCTGCCTTTGAAGACGGCCCGGAAGCTTCAATTGGTACAACGAGCGGCAGCCAGGCTTATAACTGGAGCGGCGTACAGGGAGCACACCACTCCTCTGTTGCGTCAGCTCCACTGGCTGCCAGTATGCTACCGAGCCCAATTCAAAGTGCTGGTCTTGGCCTACAAAGCCCTAAACGGTTCCGGTCCAACTTACCTATCTGAACGTATCTCCTCCTATGAGCCCATGAGAACTTTAAGATCATCCGGGGAGGCCCTGCTCTCGGTCCCACCTGCCTCACAGGCGCGGCTGGAGGGGACGAGAGATAGGGCCTTCTCGGTGGTGGCTCCTCGGCTGTGGAACTCCCTCCCAAGTGACATCCAGCAGGCTCCATCCCTTCTAAGTTTTAGAAAAAAGGTGAAGACCTGGCTTTGCGAACAAGCGTTTAATGAAGGAATTATGTTGGCTTTAACTCGGTCCGGATTAAGGTTTACGTGCAAGGTTTATGTGGACGAACGGGTTAAGTATTTTTATTGTACTGTTTTAAATGTATTTATTGGATTATTTTAAATTGATTGTTTAATTGCTATGTTTTATTTTTGTACTGTATACAAATTTGCCAGATTTTGCCAGATTGTGAGCTGCCCTGAGTCCCTTCAGGTGAGAAGGGCGGCATAGAAATGATGGAAATAAATAAATAAATAAATAAAATAAGATTCCACCTGAACATCAGGAAGAACTTCCTCACTGTGAGAAAGGCTGTTCGACAGTGGAACTCTCTCCCCGGGGCCGTGGTGGAGGCTCCTTCCTTGGAGGCTTTTAAGCAGAGGCTGGATGGCCATCTGTCGGGGGTGCTTTGAATGCGATTTCCTGCTTCTTAGTGGGGGGTTGGACTGGATGGCCCATGTGGTCTCTTCCAACTCTACTATTCTATGATTCTATGATTCTATGAAAACAAATTTCTATATGAACACTGAAGGCCAAAATAACTTTTCAAAATATGTGGAAGGGAGCCATATATGTACCATCCTCACTGGCTTGGTAGAAATACATTTATCTCGATTGAGATACAAATATAACAACAATTCAGCCACTAAAATGAAAATAATATTTGTATCCACCTATTTGTTCTATTTTGACAGCTAGAGCTCACTCTGCTCCCCGGATTTGAACCACCAACCTTTCCATCAGCAAATTTAGCAGCTCAGCTAAATGTATCTATCCATCGTCCCCCAAGACCCTTTTTAAATGGTTCTCAATGGCCCTGAAGTCTAAGGATCTACCTGGCACCAAAGGGCAGTTAGGAAGTGCCGTATCTTTCGTACCCAGGACTTAGGTCCTTAGCCAAGGAACGGAGGAGTGGTTTGGAGAGATAGCAGTTTCTGATTCACCGCCCACCTTTCTCTGGGTATCATTTGGGACCTGCCCTTTGGTTTCCCTTCCTTTTGGAGGCAAAGAGGCTGCTCGGGTGCCCTCGTTGCGGTCCTTATGGGTGGCGTGCCCATATATTAGCACTGCAAACCAGTTTTGGAACCAGTTTCTCACTGCTCCCATAGCTGAGAAGAGCCTATGTTTGTATTGTTTTCCATAGAGAACAGGCCTGGGCAAACTTGGGCCCTTCAGTTGTTTTGGACTTCAATTCCCACAATTCCTAACAGCCAGCAGTTAGAATCATATTGAACTGCAACTCCCAGTATCCCCAGTTAGCATAAAGCAAAAGAATACTGGGTGGGCCTCTAATAACCTATGGACGGCTTCCTGTTTCCTATTTCCACCAATGCCTCCAGACCAAAAAAGTCAAAATGTCAATATCACCATTGCAATTACACTAAAGTCTCACTTATCCAACACTCGCTTATCCAACATTCTGGATTATCCAACGCATTTTTGTAGTCAATGTTTTCAATACATCATGATATTTTGGTGCTAAATTCGTAAATACAGTAATTACTACATAGCATTAATGTGTAATGAACTACTTTTTCTGTCCTTTAAAACTCTTTACGGCCAAGGCCCATCGTACCTTAGGGACCGTCTCTCCTTCTCCCATCATCGGAGGTCGCAACGACCATCCCAACAAGACTTACTTTATGCGTATTGAACTACAGTAGAGTCTCACTTATCCAACATAAATGGGCCGGAAGAATGTTGGATAAGTGAATATGTTGGATAATAAGGAGGCATTAAGAAAAAGCCTATTAAACATCAAATGTTATGATTTTACAAATGAAGCACCAAAACATCATGTTAGACAACAAATTTGGCAGAAAAAGTAGTTCAATACGCAGTAATGCTATGTAGTAATTACTGTATTTATGAATTTAGCACCAAAATATCACGATATATTGAAAACATTGACTGCAAAAATGCGTTGGATAATCCAGAACATTGGATAAGTGAGACTCTACTGTACTTTTTCTGTCAAATTTGTTGTATAACATGATGTCTTGGTGCTTAATTTGTAAAATCATAACCTAATTTGATGTTTAATAGGCTTTTCCTTAATGCCTCCTTATTATCCAACATATTTGCTTATCCAACATTCTGACGGCCCGTTTATGTTGGATAGATAAGTGAGACTCTACTGTATAGTATGACCCTCTCAGTCCAAAGCATCTCTACATTCACTTCTGGTTGAAATTGTTCATTTCAATAAGAGTTCACCCTTATCCACATTTTCCTATTTCCACGGTTTCAGAAACATTCCCCATGGCTAGGATTGTATTTGATTATAATAAAATACTTAACTAAATCAGTGTAACAAATTAATATCTCTGCTGAGCACAACTCTCCGGTCAGTCCACCTTAAGATCCAGCAGCCAGACTGGGCAAAAGAGGTCCATTCAATTGAGCTGCAGGGAAAGGCTGGTCATAAAATTATTATTATTATTATTATTATTATTATTATTATTATTATTATTATTATTATTATTGACACAAAGACACAGTATGACACGGCAAATGAGATATATATGCTGGATTTCGTATCACAAAATCACAAGCTGAACGCCTCCCAAGTGTTTAGGACTGTGTGATGTATTTTCGGATTATTATTATTATTATTATTATTATTATTATTATTATAGCCCCCGGTGGCCCAGTGAGTTAAACTGCTGAGCTCCTGAACTTGCTGACCAGAAGGTTGGCGGTTCAAATCCGGGGAATGGGGTGAGCTCCCGCTATTAGCCCCAGCTTCTGCCAACCTAGCAGTTCGAAAACATGCAAATTTGAGTAGATCAATAGGTACCGCTTCAGTGGGAAGGTAACGGTACTCCATGCAGTCATGACCTTGGAGGTGTCTATGGACAATGCCGGCTTTTTAGTTTAGAAATGGAGATGAGCACCAACCCCCAGACTAGACATAATGTCAGGGGGAAACCTTTACCATTATTATTATTATTATTATTATTATTATTATTATTATTATTATTATTATTATATTGTATGACACAACAAACAAGATAGACATGCTGGATTTCGTATCACAAAATCACAAGTCGAACACTTCCCAAGTGTCTAGGACTGTGTGATGTATTTTTGGATGATGCGCTCAGATCCTAGTAGGGTGGCCTTTTGCGGTTGGCAGATCGTAATTTTGTCAATGTCTATTGTTTCCAAATGCTGGCTGAGATCTTTTGGGATGGCACCCAATGTGCCGATCACCACTGGGACCACCTGCACTGGTTTCTGCCAGAGTCTTTGCAGTTCAATCTTGAGGTCCTTATAGCGGCTGAGTTTTTCCTGTTGTTTTTCGTCAATGCGATTGTCACCTGGGATGGCGACATCAATGATCCAAACCTTTTTCTTTTCCACAACTGTTGTTGTTGTTGTTGTTGTTGTTATTATTATTTTATTATGACACAGCAAACAAAATAGACATGCTGGATTTCGTATCACAAAATCACAAGTCGAACACTTCCCAAGTGTCTAGGACTGTGTGATGTATTTTCGGATGATGCGCGCAGATCCCAGCAGGGTGGCCTTTTGCAGTTGGAAGATTGTGATTTTGTCAATGTCTATTGTTTCCAAATGCCGGCTGAGATCTTTTGGCACAGCACCCTATTATTATTATTATTATTATTATTATTATTATTATTATTATTATTATTATTATTATTATTATTACAGGCGTCTTTCTCCTATCATAAAGCCTTTAACAATCAGAAGAAGGATCCCAGTCTTCCATCCTTGTCATAGGCTTCTTTCTTGTAAAAAAGGAGGACTGAAACAATGTGCACTGATGGGAAGTTAGAGCTGACCTTCATCCAATGCAGAAGCTGAAGCTATTAGGGAGGCATTAATATAAATTCCCTATGAGACGATGTACACAAACCAGTTGTGGATCCATAGCTCTAGGTGACATATCTGCATGTGTTCGGCATTGAACCCCAGCCTCCCTCCTCCTCTCTCATACTCACCAGTGACTCCCATACTATCGACATCTCTGTTGTGCCTTGGCAGGAGGAGGAGACACCCACAAACCAGCATCTCCAGTGGGGCGGCAATGCCTTTTTATAGAGGTTGAGAGGCCACGGCGTGGCTTGTGGGCCACCGTCCAAGCCACTCCACCCTCGGGAGCTGAGTCAGGCCTCCCCATGTGCCTGATGTCACCAATGCATCTCCAGGGAAATACCGCATCCTCAGCATCACGGCAAGGCACGTCTCCATCTCTCCTCTGTGGTGAGCCAATACCCAGAGGCAGATCGGTTGGGCAACAAAGGGAAGTGCAATGGGTCAGGATGTGTTTCTTCAGAAATTTCAGGGAGTCTTCTTCTTCAAAGGAATGCTAGACTCAGTTCAACGGAACTCAAGCAACGGGCATAATTATTATTATTATTATTATTATTATTATTATTATTATTATTATTATAGAGGGAGACTCATTGTCCCCTCTGCTTTTTATTATTGCCATGATCCCTTTGTCAACAATCTTACAAAAAACAAATCTCGGCTATCAAACATCTAAGAATTCTCACAAAATTTCCCATCTGATGTACATGGATGACCTGAAGCTGTATGGGAAAACAGAAACTGAAATCCAGTCTCTGACCAACACTGTCCGGATTTTTAGCACTGATATCAGCATGGAGTTTGGTTTGGACAAATGTTCGACAGTGGCATTGAAGAAGGAAAAATCATTGAAAGTGAGGGCATAAATATGCCCAATGGCCAAAACGATAAAGTGTCACCAGCCAGAGGCCTATAAATATTTGGGCATACTACAGCTGGACAACATCAAGCATGAACATGTGAAGACTGTGTTCAGTAAAGAATACACACAAAGGGTCAGAAAAATTCTCAAAAGCAAGCTCAATGGAGGCAACACCATCAAGGCCATAAACACCTGGGCCATACCTGTCATAAGATATACTGCTGGCATCATAAACTGGACTCAGGCGAACTGGACAATTTGGACAGAAAAACAAGAAAACTCATGACCATTCATCATTCCCTGCACCCTCGCAGTGATGTTGACCAGCTATATCTGCCTAGAAGATCAGGTGGCAGAGGACTCTTACAAGACAAGCAAGCAGTCAAAGAAGAAGAACATGCCCTGGCAGAATATGTAAAGCAAAGTGAAGAACCTGCTTTGATTGAAGTAAAAAATCAGAAACTTCTCAAACCACAGCAGACAAAAAACCAGTACAAGAAAACCGCACTACAAACTAGAGCTGACAGCTGGCACAACAAAACATTGCATGGAAAGTTCCTTGACAAAATTGAAGGAAAAGCTGATAAGGAGAAGACCTGGCTCTGGCTCACGAATGGGACCCTGAAGAAGGAGACAGAAGGCCTGATCCTTGCAGCCCAGGAGCAAGACATCAGAACAAAGGCAATTAAGGCCAAGATCGAAAAATCAGCTGATGACCCCAAATGCAGACTCTGCAAGGAAACCGACGAAACCATTGATCATATCCTCAGCTGCTGTAAGAAAATCGCACAGACAGACTACAAACAGAGGCACAAGTATGTGGCCCAAATGATTCATTGGAACTTATGCCTCAAGTACCACCTCCCAGCAGTAAAGAACTGGTGGGATCACAAACCTGCAAAAGTATTGGAAAATGAGCACGCAAAGATACTGTGGGACTTCCGAATCCAGACTGACAAAGTTCTGGAGCACAACATACCAGACATCACAGTTGTGGAAAAGAAAAAGGTTTGGATCATTGATGTCGCCATCCCAGGTGACAGTCGCATTGACGAAAAACAACAGGAAAAACTCAGCCGCTATCAGGACCTCAAGATTGAACTTCAAAGACTCTGGCAGAAACCAGTGCAGGTGGTCCTGGTGGGTGCCGTGCCTAAAGATCTCAGCCGGCATTTGGAAACAATAGACATTGACAAAATTACGATCTGCCAACTGCAAAAGGCCACCCTGCTGGGATCTGCGCGCATCATCCGAAAATACATCACACGGTCCTAGATACTTGGGAAGTGTTCGACTTGTGATTTTGTGAAACGAAATCCAGCATATCTAACTTGTTTGCTGTGTCATCATAAAATAATAATAATAATACCTTTAAAATTGAAATCACAAAAATTTTAAAAGAAAAAACATGAAAGTAGGAAAGGATTAAGGGAGAGGCAGTGGGAATTCCACATCAATGGAGAGAGTAAGAAACACTGGGATGTCTGTGGTGGAGGAAACACACTAAATCTAGGATGAATGTGTCCCCATGTGAAAGCCTTCACTTATTCTCTATGAATTGACACTCAAAAGTGTCTAACACTAAAAACTATAATAATGTGTGAATTAAAACCTAACACATAAACGTTAACATAGAATTATATTACAAATACGTATTTAGGTCTATTTTTAATAGTAACTCTCAAGCAACCAGAAATACATTTATCCATTTGCCAATGCCCGTCAGTGCCGATTAATTGAGGGTGTATCCACACTGTAAAATGAATGCAGTTTGAAACCACTTTCACTCGATGCTATGGAATCACGGGAGTTATAGTTTTACAAACTACATTATTTCTAGAGCGTGGATTCACCCTGTTGCTTCCATACTCTCCCACCGCCTTGGATGGGAATGGTCTCAATTAACCCTTTGTCGTCCCATTTCTTCAGCCGCTTTTAAAATGTCCCGGTTTCCCTCTTTGCCTCCCACCTTCCCGCTTTGTTGTTTCCGTCCTTCAACTGCTGCAAACTGAATTCAAAATGTCAAATCGCCTTTTGAATTGAGCTCAGCAAAAGGGCATTGAAGGTAAGGCTGGGAGGTGGCGAGATCGGGTCCTGACCCATGAATCACTTACAGTTCTTGTTCAAAGTAGTAGCTCATTACTTGTGAAATAAAGGAATCTATTTATTTATTTGTGGATTAACCTGTTTACTCAGAAGAGCAAGATAATGGGCGTCTGTTATGATATATTGATTAATGTCCTGACAGGGAATATTGCGTAGGAGCCAACACATCGGTTAAGAAGTCACTGGTTGAGATCTTGCCCTGAATGCCTTCAATGAGCCATTCAATGAGCTGTCCAGCAATGGAATAGGCTGCCTATGAGTTTGGCAGAATCTGCTTCTCTGGATGGACATCTGTTGGGAGGGATCAAGTTGTGTTTTTCCCACCTGGCAGCATGGGGTTGGACTGGATGGCCTTTGGGGGTCTCTTCCCACTCTAGGATTCTATCGCTCCATCTTATTATTATTATTATTATTATTATTATTATTATTATTATTATTATTAGGTAGAGACTGGATAGCCATCTGTTGGGAGGGCTTTGATTGTGCTTCTCCTGCCTGGCAGAACGGGGTTGGACTGGATGGCCTTTGGGGATCTCTCCCAACTCCAGGATTCTATGGCTCCATATTGTTATTGTTGTTGTTGTTGTTATTGTTTCTGTTGTTGTTAGGCAGACTGGATAGCCATCTGTCGGGAGGGCTTTGATTGTGCTTCTACTGCCTGGCAGAAGGGGGTTGGACTGGATGGCCTTTGGAGATCTCTTCCAACTCTAGGATTCTATCGCTCCATCATCATCATCATATTATTATTATTATTAATAATAATAATAATAATAATAATAATAATAATAGGCAGAGACTGGATGGCCATCTGTTGGGAGGGCTTTGATTGTGCTTTTCCTGCCTGGCAGAAGGGGGTTGGACTGGATGGCCTTTGGGGGTCTCTCCCAACTTCAGGATTCTATGGCCCCATATTGTTGTTGTTGTTATTGTTGCCGTTGTTGTTAGGCAGACTGGATGGCCATCTGTTGGGAGGGCTTTGATTGTGCTTCTACTGCCTGGCAGAAGGGGGTTGGACTGGATGGCCTTTGGGGATCTCTTCCAACTCTAGGATTCTATCGCTCCTTATTATTATTATTATTATTATTATTATTATTATTATTATTAGGCAGAGACTGGATGGCTATCTGTTGGGAGGGCTTTGATTGTGCTTTTCCTGCCTGGTAGAAGGGGATTGGACTGGATGGCCTTTGGGGGTCTATTCTAACTCTAGGATTCTATGGTAACATATTGTTGTTGTTGTTTTTGCCGTTGTTGTTCGGCAGAAACTGGATGGCCATCTGTCAGGAGGGCTTTGTGCTTTTCCTGCCTGGCAGAAGAGTGTTGGACTGGATAGCCTTTGGGGGTCTATTCTAACTCTAGGATTCTATGGCTCCATATTGTTGTTGTTGTTGTTGCCGTTGTTGTTAGGCAAAGACTGGATGGCCATCTGTCGGGAGGGCTTTGGTTGTGCTTTTCCTGCCTGGCAGAAGGGGGTTGGACTGGATGGCCTTTGGGGGTCTCTTCCAACTCCAGGATTCTATGGCTCCATATTGTTGTTGTTGTAACTATTTATTATTATTATATAATAGGACTTAGACTGGGATTTTTGGGGAAAGTATTTGACTGGCAAATATTTCAGCAAGCTTTGCGGAGAGACAGGAGATATGTCTACACTGTAAAATTAATGCAGTTTGACACCGCTTTCACTGCCATGGTTCAGTGCTATGGAACCCAGTTAAAGTGGTGTCAAAACGCTATTAATTCTACAGTGTAGATGCACCCCAGGGCCTTGGGACATGGCATTTGGAAAGTCAGAGCAAACTTCTTCTCCCGGAAGGAAGATAAATGCTAAAGAGTTGTATAATTAAATGTATTTATTGCCAGGAAGGAGGTGAAATAGGGATCTGGCGCCTGGGAATTAAAGGGGAACTAGGTGTGTCCTGAAAAGGGAAGGGGAAGTTTATCATATTTGAACCTGACTACCTTGCAATTTTAGTTCTAAATGTCCTTGCCATGGGGCTTACAAAATATAATGAAGGAATCAGCCTTCTGTGAGCATGGAGAGAGACAAGATGTCTGCTGTAAGAGAGATACAGAGCTCCTGTTAACGGTCTTATCTAGCAATGTCGTTGTTTGAATAAGGTCTTTTTATAACTTTCAAAGCTTGACTTGCTCCTGAATTGCTTAGTAAGTACAATTACTCTACTGATGGAACTAGATTTCTTCTGATCTGGTAATAGTAGAGGGTAGTACAGTAGAGTCTCACTTATCCAACGTAAACGGGCCGGCAGAACATATAATACATATATCAATACACATAATATTGATAAAAAATATTATAATGTTATACAATATAATACTAATAACAATACCATATAATAATATTAATTATATGTTATATATTACATTATTTCCAAAAAAAGAGGTTGATTTATTTTTTTCCCTTTTCATCCTCTTTTCTTACTATAGAATTGGAAACGCAAAGGCGAAGATGAAAGTCAATTTATATATATATATACTAGCTGTGCCCGACCACGTGTTGCTGTGGCAAAGTATGGTGGTATGGGAAATAAAGTATTGAGGAATTGGTGGTCGTTAAGGTAAAGGGTAAACATTTTACCTTACATTAAGTCCATTATAAATGGGTTATATAGCTGTGTGGAAGGGCTTTGAGTCTACACTGCCATATAATCCAGTTCAAATCAGATAATCTGTATTTTATAGGCAACTAGCTGTGCCCAGCCACGCGTTGCTGTGGCAAAGTGGTGGTGGTATTGGTTAAAAATTGTTGTGTAATTTTTATTTGATGCTATTTGTATTTTTTAATTAATTTTATTGTAAGTTATCTTTTTATTTATTATATTTTATTATTTTCTTGTATTATTTTAGTTATTTTCTGTTATTATAGTATTTTATTGTATTTTTTATGTTTTTAATTATTTTTTTAGTATTTTTAATTATTTTTTATTGGGTTGCTAGGACACCAAGTTGGAGGAGCTTAGCCTTCTAACTGGCAGCAATTGGATAAAAGCAATTATTCCTCTCCCTCTAATTAGGACTTTGTTTTTCTTTTCTTTTTGTTGTATCAACCTAGAGCCGTGGATGATGGGTTGTGTTGTCAAATTTCGAGGTTGGGGGGCCTGTAGTTTTGTTGTTTTGTCTGGTGCCGCGATTCCATCACTCTTTTATATATATAGATGTGCAAGAGACCTAGGTGAGGCCTAACTCTGCCTGTCCCCTGGGCTGAGTGGGTTGCTAGGAGACCAAGTGGGCAGAGCTCAGCCTTCTAACTGGCAGCAATTGCATAAAAACAATTCTTCCTCTCCCTCTAATTAGGACTTTATTTATCTTTTCTTTTTGTTGTATGAACGTAGAGGCATGGATGAGGGGTTGTGCTGCCAAGTTTAGTGTTTCTGGGATGTGTAGTTTTGTTGTTTTGTCCTAGGCCGAAATTTCATTACCCGTTTATATATATACTAGCTGTGCCCGGCCACGCGTTGCTGTGTCTGAGTCTGGTGGTGTTGGTCAGTCTACATTAGGTTGTATTGATGCTGTGACCTCCACCCTTCTTCATACTCACATTAGTAGTAGTATTTGAAGTCTGTTACCTTCTTCAATTTTTGTGTTGATTGATAATTGCTTGAGATCCCTGTTGTCTTTGGTTTGTTGTTAATTGTAATGTCTGATTCTGCTGAGTGCGGTTTATATTTTTATTGTGGTACAATAGTCTTTTTTTTTTGTTTTGCCTGTGTAGGTGTTTATTATTATTGTTGTTGTAGTGATTGTGAAGGTTGGATGTTAGATGCTACTGTATTGTTTTTTGGAGGCCCAGTTTAGCACTGACTGGCCTCTCAGCCTCAGTGCCTGGCTGTTTCTTGCCTGTGATGGTGTTGATTCTTATTGTTGTTGTTGTTGTCATTGTTATTATTGTAATTGTTTTTTTGGAGGCCAAGTGTGAATGTAGGGATTGGGGAGGTGGATGAGTTGTGTTGTCAAATGTTGCATTTGTTATAGTCACAATGCGTTGTTGTGAGTTTTGTGGGTCTGGATTGTGGTTTTGTGGTGTGGTTGTGTTGTTACAACTGAGAGGCAAGGCTTTTGTGTTGCGAAGTTTTGTATTTCTGGGTCGTTTAGTTGTGTGCCAAGTTTTGTATTTCTGGGTCGTTTAGTTGTGTTGTTATAGTCACGATGCATTGTTGTGAGTTTTGTGGGTCCGGATTGTGGTTTTGTGGTATGGTTGTGTTGTTACAATCGGGAGGGAATGCTTTTGTGTTGTGTTGCCAAGTTTCGTATTACTGGGGCGTTTAGTTGTGTTGTTATAGTCATGATGCGTTGTTGTGAGTTTTGTGGGTCCGGTGTGGTTTTGTGGTGTGGTTGTGTTGTTACAACCGGGAGGCAAGGCTTTTGCATTGTTTTGCCAGGTTTTGTATTTCTGGGGCGTTTAGTTGTGTTGTTATAGTCATGATGCGTTGTTGTGAGTTTTGTGGGTCCGGATTGTGGTTTTGTGTTGTGGTTGTGTTCTGACAACTGGGAGGCAAGGCTTTTGCATTGTGTTGTCAAATTTTGTATTTCTGGGGCATTTTGTTGTGTTATAGTCACGATGCGTTGTTGTGAGTTTTGTGGGTCCGGATTGTGGTTTTGTGGTGTAGTTGTGTTGTTACAACCGGGAGGCAAGGTTTTTGCGTTGTGTTGTCAAGTTTTATATTTCTGGGGCGTTTAGTTGTGTGCCAAGTTTCGTATTTCTGGGACGTTTAGTTATGTTGTTATAGTCACGATGCATTGTTGTGAGTTTTATGGGTCCGGATTGTGGTTTTGTGGTGTGGTTGTGTTGTTACAACCTGGAGGGAAGGCTTTTGCGTTGTGTTGCCAAGTTTCGTATTTCTGGGGCGTTAGTTGTGTTGTTATAGTCACGATGCGTTGTTGTGAGTTTTGTGGGTCCTGTGTGGTTTTGTGGTGTGGTTGTGTTGTTACAACTGGGAGGCAAGGCTTTTGCATTGTGTTGCCAAGTTTTGTATTTCTGGGGCGTTTAGTTGTGTTGTTATCGCATGATGCGTTGTTGTGAGTGTTGTGGGTCTGGATTGTGGTTTTGTGGTGTGGTTGTGTTGTTGTAACCTGGAGGCAAGCCTTTTGCATTGTGTTGCCAAATTTCGTATTTCTGGGATGTTTAGTTTTGTTGTTATAGTCACTGCGCAAACAACTTTATCATTTTATATATATAGATAGATTTGGGTTTGTTTGTTTTTTTAAAAAGAATCCTTTTTCTTTTTCTTTTTTGCCCTCTTCTTTATGTCTTTTTCCCATTCCTACACTCCTTCTTTTTCTTTTTTCTCTTCAAAGTAGATTCTTTAATTTTCTTTTTTTCTTCACTTTCTATAAACAAACATTGTTCTCACTCTTTCGTTGTATTTAATTCTCATATATACCAATAAAAAATAATTTTAAAAATGAGTCTTGGAATAAAAGGATTTATTGAAGCTGCCGTTTAAAATGACATTTCGGTCTCCAGGCAAAGGCGAAAACCTTTCTCTTCTCCGTCCCATTCTCTGTTTTTTAGGACTGGACATAAGAGAGCATCACATCGCCGTCGATCTCGAGGGTGTTAATATGCTGGAAGTTATGGAAACGATGCTTATAGTTGAACAGGGGCTGGCCATCGATGAAGATTTTGAACTGTTGGTTGCCGCATCGGATGGAGAGCTGTTTTAGGGGGAAAGGCATTGAAAGTCCAGACAAAGCTGTAAATACTATTTGCACAAACTAGACTCCTAGCTAGCTTTAATCATCCTGCCCGCCATTGGAAAATACCTGAATTAGAAAGAATAAGCATCCCAAATTGATTAGAATACATCTGAAAAGAGACCGGTAAAGTTGCCTAATAATAATAATAATTATTATTATTATTATTAATTTTATTTTAATTTTAAATATAGTATATAAATATATAAATATTTTAATAATAAATATTATTATGTCAATAATAAGAATAATTTAGCCGATATAGGAGTTTTAGATATGAACAATATTGAATATTTCACTTTCTGCATGGTAGAAAGTGAGTCCCCTTTGGGGAGATGAAGCTGAATATAAATATAATAATAATAATAATAATAATAATAATAATAATAATAATAATAATAATAATAATAATAGATAAAGGTAAAGGTTTCCCCCTGACATTAAGTCTTGTCATGTCCGACTCCAGCGGTTGGTGCTCATCTCCATGTCCATAGGCGTCTCCAAGTTCATGACTGCATGGAGTGACGTTGCCTTCCTGCCGGAGCAGTACCTATTGATCTACTCACATTTGCATGTTTTCAAACTACTAGGTTGACAGAAGCTGGGGCCAACAGCACAAGCTCACCCCTCTCTCTGGATTTGAACCGCTGACCTTTCGGTCAGCAAGTTCAACAGCACAGCGGTTTAATCCACTGCGCCACCTGGGGCTCCAATAATAATGATAATAATACAAAAATAATCTGTATTTTCAAAGAGGTGCAATACTGAGCACCTCCACTAGAGGGAAGCAGAGAATCCTGCTCCTATACTATACTATACTATTGCATTTCCTTGTCTTTTTGTGCTGGATTTGAACTCAGCTCCCACTCACGTCAAAGTACTGCCCGCGCTGGAAAGGGTTGACTGACAGCTCCCGCTCCTCAGGACCCCAGCGCCCTCCCAGGAAGCTGTTCCGCACCACAACACGCTCGTCCAGGCGGGGGTTGATGTGCAAAGCGATCTCCTGGCCGGCTTTGAAATTGATGCAGAATCTGAGAGAGAGAGGAAGAGACAAGCGCATGGCATCAAATTGCCATCCAATGCATACAGTGCTCAGATGCAGCCACAAGAGGGCAGCATATATATAGAAAGCTAATGGACTCTAGGTATGTATGTATGCAGTGCTCAGATGCAACCACAAGAGGGTAGTATAGAAAGGATTAACTATTGGCCTTGAAATATGTATTTATTCAGTGCTCAGATGCAGCCACAAGAGGGCAAAACATAGAAAGGATTAGCTATTGGCATCTAGGTATATATATATACAGTGCTCTGATAAAACCGCAAGAGGGCAGCATATCGATAGAAAAGATTACCGTATATACTCGAGTATAAGCCGACCCGAATATAAGCCGAGGCACCTCATTTTACCACAAAAAAACTGGGAAAACATTGACTCCAGTATAAGCCAAGATACCAATAAAATTACCGTATATACTCGAGTATAAGCCGACCCGAATACAAGCCGAGGCACCTCATTTTACCACCAAAAAACTGGGAAAACATTGACTCCGGTATAAGCCGAGGGTGGTAAATTTCAGAAATAAAAATAGATACCAATAAAATTACATTAATTGAGGGATCCGTAGGTTAAATGTTTTTGAATATTTACATAAAGCTCAAATTTAAGATAAGACTGTCCAACTCTGATCAAATCATGATTCTCATCTTCTTCAGTGTAAATGTGCTTAATAATAATAATAGAGTAAAATAATACATGTAATAATAATAATAATAATAAATACAGGAAAAGAATACATGTAATAATAATAAATTCAGTAATAATAATCATAAGATCAGAGTGAAATAATAGATGTATTAATAATAATAATAAAAAATAGAGTAAAATAAATGCAATAGTAGCAACAATAATAAATGTAATAATACCAATAATAATAGAGATAAATAATAAATGTACAATATATTCT
Organism: Anolis carolinensis; assembly: GCF_035594765.1. NCBI lineage: Eukaryota > Metazoa > Chordata > Lepidosauria > Squamata > Anolidae > Anolis > Anolis carolinensis. The sequence goes on along the minus strand of NW_026943821.1, from coordinate 6,983,915 downwards.
CGAGTATAAGCTGACCCAAATAAAAACCAACCAGGACCCTCACCCGAGTATAAGCCAAGCTGGGCTTTTTCAGTCTTAAAAAAAGGGCTGAAAAACTAGGCTTATACTCGAGTATATACAGTATATTAGCCTCTAGGCATGAATTTATGCAGTGCTCTGATGAAGCCACAAGAGGGCAGTATATATATAGAGAGGATTAGCTACTGGCCTCTTGGTATGAATGTATGCAGTGCTCAGATGAAGCCACAAGAGGGCAGCACATAGAAAGGATTAATAACTAGCCTCTAATGTATACAGTGCTCGGATACAGCCACAAGAGAACAGCACATAGAAAGGATTAGCTCCTTGCCTCTAGCTATGTATGTATGCAGTACTTAGATGCAGATTGATAGAAAGGATTAGCTATTGGCCTCAAGTTATATATGTGTGCAGCACTCAGATGCAACCACAAGAGGGCAGCACATAGAAGGGAATGGCTATTGGCCTCTAGGTATGAATGTATGCAGTGCTCAGGTGCAGCCACAAGAGGGCAGCATATAGATAGAAAGAATTAGCTATTGGTTTTTGGGTATGAATGTGTGCAATGGTGTGAATGTGTGTGGTTTTGGGTATGAATGTGTGAAATGCTCAGATGCAGCCATAAGAGGGCAGCATATATAAAGTATTACCTATTGGCCTCTAGATATATATGTATGCAGCCACCAGAGGGCAGCACATAGAAAGTATTAGCTATTGGCCTCTAGGTATGTATTTAAATAGTGCTCAAGTGCAGCCACAAGAGGGCAACATATACGAGGGCTATCCACAAAGTAGGTTATGTTTTGGATTTTAAAAAGGACAAGGTATAGCAGAAATCATTTACCATATGGAGATGAAAGACACATCCCAATACTACAATCTCGTGTAATCCCCATTGAAATCTAGGCACGTGTCATATAGATAAATGAGTTTGAAAAGTACTGCTCCAATAAATTCCCCGCTTGTGTCCTCAGCACTTCCCCCTTCTCCCTTCCTGCAGCGTAGCCGAAACGCTGCACTGCCAGTCACACCCGTATTGTTGGAAACAGAGGAGAGAGGCGGCAAATTTACTGGGGCAGACCTTTTCAAACTATCTATATGAGACGTGCCTAGATTTCAATGGGGATTACGTGAGATTGTAGTATTGGGATGTGTCTTTCCGCTGCATATGGTAAATGATTTTTCCTATACTTTGTCCTTTTTAAAATCCAAAACGTAACCTACTTTGTGGATAGCCCTCATAGGTAGAAAGAATTAGCTATTGGCCTCTAGGTATGAATGTGTACAATGCTTAGATACAGCCACAAGAGGGCAGCATATAGAGAGGATTACCTATTGGCCTCTAGATATATATGTATGCAATGCCCAGATGCAACCACCAGAGGGCAGCTCATAGAAAGGATTAGCTATTGGCCTCTAGGCATGTATTTATGCAGTGCTCAGATACAGCCACAAGAGGGCAGCACATAAAAAAGGATTAGCTCCTTGCCTCTAGATATGTATGTATCCGGTACACAGATGCAGATAGATAGAAAGGATTAGCTATTGGCCTCAAGTTATATATGTGTGGAGCACTCAGATGCAGCCACAAGAGGGCAGCATATAGAGAGGATTACCTATTGGCCTCTAGATATATATGTATGCAATGCCCAGATGCAACCACCAGAGGGCAGCTCATAGAAAGGATTAGCTATTAGTCTCTAGGCATGTATTTATGCAGTGCTCAGATACAGCCACAAGAGGGCAGCACATAGAGAGGATTACCTATTGGCCTCTAGATATATATGTATGCAATGCCCAGATGCAACCACCAGAGGGCAGCTCATAGAAAGGATTAGCTATTGGCCTCTAGGCATGTATTTATGCAGTGCTCAGATACAGCCACAAGAGGGCAGCACATAGAGAGGATTACCTATTGGCCTCTAGATATATATGTATGCAATGCCCAGATGCAACCACCAGAGGGCAGCTCATAGAAAGGATTAGCTATTGGCCTCTAGGCATGTATTTATGCAGTGCTCAGATATAGCCACAAGAGGGCAGCACATAGAGAGGATTACCTATTGGCCTCTAGATATATATGTATGCAATGCCCAGATGCAACCACCAGAGGGCAGCTCATAGAAAGGATTAGCTATTGGCCTCTAGGCATGTATTTATGCAGTGCTCAGATACAGCCACAAGAGGGCAACACATAAAAAAAAGATTAGCTCCTTGCCTCTAGATATGTATGTATCCAGTAGATAGATGCAGATAGATAGAAAGGATTAGCTATTGGCCTCAAGTTATATATGTGTGGAGCACTCAGATGCAACCACAAGAGGGCAGTATATAGATAGAAATGATTAGCACTTGGCCTCTTAGGTATGTATGTATCCCAGCCAAACGTTCAGACAGAAAAATATAATTTCAAATGCTACCTCTTAGCGTCTTGCGGGATGAATCCTCTCACCACAATGGTTTTCTTGGCTCCCAGTCCTCCAGGGAGGTTGCCCACATACGGCACTTGCTAAAATAAAGAGTTTACAATCAGATTCGGAAGAAACGGGGAAGGAAGGAAGGAAAAAATTGGCCCTTTTTAAAAAATGACGAATGATACAGGGCCAAGCTGGGAACTGAGGCTATTCCAGAATATATATCATATATCACATATCACATTAATCAAAAAAATCTGAGATATACTGGACACTTACAGCATTTTAAAAATCCTTTTATTTCACATCTCACTTTCTATTTTGGGATCCACAGTGAAAACGGATTACTGTATTTACTCAAGTATAATGCACCATCAACTCCAATGCACACCTTGATTTTGACTTGCAATTTACCCAAAAAAAGGTGTGTGTTAGACTAGAGTAAATATGATATAATACTGGCATTATTATATATCAAAAATACTAGAGGTTTAATTGCTACTAAGACGCCTTTCCATAAGTTAGCACTTAAGAGAACTACTTTAACAGGACACAGCTATTATTACCGTATTTATTAGAGTACTAGCTGTCCCCAGCCACATGTTGCTGTGGCAAAGTATGGGAAATAAAGTATTGAGGAACACAACTGAGGGGGTTGCTAGGACACGAAGTGAGTGAGGCCTAAAGGGGGAGGGGCCTACCCTTCTGACTGGCAGCCAGGGGGAGAGCGGCTCTTCCTTGTCCTCTATAATTTGGACTTTATTTTTTTTACTTTTTTATTGAAAGACATAGATTGGATGTGTATGTCTTTTGTAGCCAAATTTGGTGTGGTTTGGTTCAGTGGTTTTGTTGTTTACCCCATGGGAAAAATGCACATTACATTTTTATATATATAGATAATGCGCCATCAAATCTAATGCCCACCTCAGTTTTGGCTATGTAGTTTTGCGACACAAGGTGTATATTGGACTGGTAAATATGGAAAGCTGTGTGACTACCAAGAAATTGTGCCATGTGAACTTTGCATTATTATTATTATTATTATTATTATTATTATTATTATTATCCCTGTTTCTTTCTCTTTCCTCTCTTGATCAAGACCCAAAGTGGATCGAAACCACTTGTGAGGGTTGCCAGATATAATTATGATTATTACAATTGTGATTATTACAATTATTATGACTATTATTGACACAATGACATAGTATGACACAGCAGACTTATTATTATTATTATTATTATTATTATTATTATTATTATTATTATTATTATTATTATTATTATTATTATTATTGGAACAGGAACCCTCTCCACTTTTCAATATGACAACCCAATTAAAAGACAGGAAGGTTCAGAAAGAATATAGAAGTCCTTTGGTACTTACTGGGTGGTAAGCAGCTGGATTAGACATCATCTATGGAGGAGAGAAAACAAATAGGTTTATTTAATAATAATAATAATAATAATAATAATAATAATAATAATAATAATAATAATAATAATATATTAATAATAATATCAGCTTATTAGGCATACCATCACTTGAGACAAATTGCTAAATTAAGACACACCCAGAACCTCATCTCAGTTCATCCTCAGATTAAGAATCCTTTAATTTGCCCAAAGAGACTATTGAACCCAGATATTTTACGTATATTCCAAAACAACCCCATAACCTCCTAGATTCAGAATAGGCAAAAGGAAACTAGTAACTTTACATAATACTATTTTTGGGTTGCTGTGAGTTTTACGGGCTGTATCGACATATTCCAGAAGCACTCTCTCCTGACGTTTCGCCCACATCTATGGCAGGCATTCTCAAAGGTTGTGAAGTCTGTTGGAAACTAGGCAAGTGGGGTGTATATATCTGTGGAATGATGTCCAGGGTGGGAGAAAGAGCTCTTGTCTCTTTGAGGCAAGTGTGAATTGGCCACCTTGATTAGCATCGAATGGCCTTGCAGCTTCAAAGCCTGGCTGCTCCCTGCCTGTGGGAATCCTTTGTTGGGAGGTGTTAGCTGGCCCTGATTCCAGGAACAAAAATCGTGTTACATAGTGTTGTTGTTGTTGTTGTTGTTGTTGTTGTTGTTGTTGTTGTTGTTATAGCTGAATACTTACAGGAAGGTTTGAAGGCGGGTAGCCTGGTCCCATGCCCTAAAGAAAGAAAGAATGAGAAAGATATATTAAGGTGGGGAAGACTGGACTACAAGCAGAGGTTAGGGGGTGCATCTACACCGCAGAGTTAATGCAGTTTGAGACCTCTTTAACTCCCCTTTGCATGACTCACCGGGATCGCCATGGGCTGCTGGCCTGGCATCCCCTAAAATCAAGAAGATAAAACAGAAATTAATAGATATGTTAAGTCTTGAGATCTGGTAATTCGGTAAAGCTCTCAAGATTCAGCAATAGGTCTCCACGGTTTAAGTGTCGTAAAGTGCATCTACATGGCAGAGTTAACACAGTTTGATACCACTTGAACTGCCATGGGATTGTGGGAGTTGTAGCTCAATGAGGCACCAGGTCTATTGTGAAACTACAACTCCCAGGACTCCATAGCATTTAACTATAGCAGTTAAAGTGGTGTCAATGTGCATTAATTAATTCTACAGTGTAGAACACTACTGATGGCAAAAAGGACAACAAATCCCATCCGGTCCTTGCTGCCCTTTTCCAGATCTGGGCCATACTCACTCCCATCATGCCTCCTCCCAAGACGGTCACGGATTGCAGGTCCAGGTCTCCGTCCGCACTCACAACTTGCACCCGCTCTGGAGGGATCCTATGGTTATAGTTGCAAAAGGGGTTTCGGTTCACCAGGATCTAGAGAAGGAAGCAAAGGCAGGCATCAATGGAGACTTTGGAGACATGCATCCTTTCGCAACACGGTCATTCGGTTTTACGAGCAAACAGGAGGTTAAACCAACTCCTTATAAGAGTTCCAAACAATAAATTATAATATACTAGCTTTGCCCAGCCACGCATTGCTGTGGCTTATGGGAATCCTTTGTTGGCCAGGTGGAATAGCAGTGAATAGCCTTGCAATCTCAAAGCTTGGCCGTTTTCTGGAGTAGCTGGAGCTTTTTGTTGTATGAACGTAGAGGCATGGATGAGGGGTTGTGCTGCCAAGTTTAGTGCTTCTGAGATGTGTAGTTTTGTTGTTTTGTCCTAGGCCGAAATTTCATTACCCTTTTATATATACCGTGTTTCCCAAAAAATAAGACAGTGTCTTATATTATTTTTTACTCCCAAAGATGCACTAGGTCTTATTTTCAGGGATGTCCTATTTTCCCATGAAGATGAATTCACATTTATTGTTGAACAAAAAATTGAACATTTATTCTATACTGTACAGTAGTTGTCATCACAATTTATTTATTTATTTATTTATGTACAGTATTTATATTCCGCCCTTCTCACCCCGAAGGGGACTCAGGGCGGATCACATTATAACACACATAGGGCAAACATTCAATGCCCATAAACACATCAAACAGAGACTGAGAGACACACGCAGAAGCAAGTTAACCTTCTCCTGAGGGGATGTTCAATTCTGGCCACAGGGGGGAGCAGCTGCTTCATCATCCACTCTGACGGCACTTCCTCATTCCAGGTCGTAAATTAGTTAATCTTGCCTCCCCACTTTATAAGTGGTACCTTATCTCCTACTTGATAGATGCAACTATCTTTCGGGTTGCTAGGTCAGCAACGAGCAGGGGCTATTTTTTATTTTTTATTGACGGGTGCTCACCCCGCCACGGGCTGGCCTCGAACTCATGACCTCATGGTCAGAGTGATTTAAGGCAGCTGCTCAACAGCTGCGCCACAGCCCGGCCCAACATAACCTAACCAGACAAACTGTGACTTCTGTCAAGAATTTCTTGTTACTACCATTATTTCCATATACAATTGGTACATTTACCAATCCTGCATGCTCTGGTGTTTTGTTTGTTGGGCGCCAGGCATGCTTCCAAACAAAAACTTTGCTAGGTCTTACTTTCGGGGGAGGCCTTATATTTAGCAATTCAGCAAAACTTCTACTAGGTCTTATTTTGGGGGGATGTCTTATTTTAGGGGAAACAGGGTATAGATGATATTGTATTGGCCATCTGTTGGGAGGGCTTTGACTGTGTCTTCCTGCCTGGATGAAGGGGGTTGGACTAAATGCCCTCTTCCAATTGCATTTTAATACAAACTGCCTGGGAATCCAATCAAGTCCCCTACTCTGGAGGTTTTTGAACTAAGGCTGGATGGCTTTAATTGTGTCTTCCTACATGGCTGAAGTAGGTGGCTGTACGAACACAGCACTTTATGGCTGATTCTGGGAGTTGCAGTCCATAAAGGGAATTATTATTACAGTAGAGTCGCACTTATCCAACATAAATGGGCCGGCAAAAGCTTGGATAAGCAAATATGTTGGATAATAAGGAGGCATTAAGGAAAAGCCTATTACACATCAAATTAGGTTATGATTTTATAAATTAAGCACCAAAACATCAGGTTATACAACAAATTTGGCAGAAAAAGTAGTTCAATATGCAGTAATGTTATGTTGTAATTACTGTATTTACGAATTTAGCACTAAAATATCACGATGTATTGAAAACATTGACTACAAAAATGCATTGGATAATCCAGAATGTTGGATAAGCGAGTGTTGGATAAGTGACACTCTACTGTATTATTATTATTATTATTATTATTATTATTATTATTATTATTATTATTATTATTTATTGTATGACACAGCAAACAAGATAGATATGCTGGATTTCATATCACAAAATCACAAGTCGAACACTTCCCAAGTGTCTAGGACTGTGTGATGTATTTTCGGATGATGCGTGCAGATCCCAGTAGGGTGACCTTTTGCAGTTGGCAGATCGTAATTTTGTCAATGTCTATTGTTTCCAAATGCCGGCTGAGATCTTTTGGCACGGCACCCAGTGTGCCGATCACCACCGGGACCACCTGCACTGGTTTCTGCCAGAGTCTTTGAAGTTCAATCTTGAGGTCCTGATAGCGACTGAGTTTTTCCTGTTGTTTTTCGTCAATGCGACTGTCACCTGGGATGGCAACATCCATGATCCAAACCTTTTTATTTTCCACAACTGTGATGTCTGGTGTGTTGTGCTCCAGAACTTTGTCAGTCTGGATTCGGAAGTCCCACAGTATCTTTGCATGTTCATTTTCCAATACTTTTGCAGGTTTGTGATCCCACCAGTTCTTTGCTGCTGGCAGGTGGTACTTGAGGCATAAGTTCCAATGAATAATTTGGGCCACATAGTTGTGCCTCTGTTTGTAGTCTGTCTGTGCAATTTTCTTACAGCAGCTGAGGATATGATCAATGGTTTCGTCGGTTTCCTTGCAGAGTCTGCATTTTGGGTCATCAGCTGATTTTTCGATCTTGGCCTTGATTGCCTTTGTCCTGATGTCTTGCTCCTGGGCTGCAAGGATCAGGCCTTCTGTCTCCTTCTTCAGGGTCCCATTCGTGAGCCAGAGCCAGGTCTTCTCCTTGTCAGCTTTTCCTTAAATTTTGTCAAGGAATTTTCCATGCAATGTTTTGTTGTGCCAGCTGTCAGCTCTAGTTTGTAGTGCGGCTTTCTTGTACTGGTTTTTTGTCTGCTGTGCTTTGAGGAGTTTCTGATGTTTGACTTCAATCAAAGCAGGTTCTTCACTTTGCTTTACATATTCTTTACATATTCTGCCAGGGCGGCATTATTATTATTATTATTATTATTATTATTATTATTATTATTATTATTATTATTACACTATAGAATTGAATATGAACAATATTACAAAATACACTTAAACCTATTCCAGGTTATCTTTGGGTCTGGTTCTGATATATGGGTCCACCCGGACAAACCTGGTATCCCGAGTTATTGACGATGAAGACGATTTCGAAGTGCTGGTCCTTGTGGAGAGGCATGCTCTGGTGCTCCTCTTTCCCCCATTTCCCGCCATGGAAGGTGTTCAAGACCACCTTATCCTTGCCGTCGAAGCGGGGATTGAAATGCAGGGCGATGTCGGCCCCTTCGTGCGGAGCGCAGGCGAAATTCACACGGAATCTGGAAGACAAAGACGTTGACGGTAAATCAGGTAATAATAATATACGGTTATTGTATACTTCTGATATATATTGTCATTGGGCAATTAATCCTGTGCCTTCCTATTGTGAAAATTGAGGTGCGCATTAGATTTGATACGGCAATTGCCCTCTGAACTACATTCTGATGTTGCTTCCTCTGAAATGTGTGCAAGATAAATTACTATATTTTTGCCTTGTTAATATGTCCCATCCTGGTCCAGAACTGGGCATACTGAAATAGATCTACACGATAGAATTAATGCAGTTTTACGCCACTTTGACTGCTGTGGGACCGTGAGAGATATAGTTTGGTGAGACAGCAGCACAGTTTAGCAATGAAGGCTAAAGACATCGCAGAACTACAACTCCCAGGATTTCACAGTATTGAGCCACGGCAGTTCAAGAGTCAAGTGTCTATTTTTACAGTGTCAAGGCACCCATTGAGACTTCTACAAGAATCCTTTCAGTGAAATGCTGATCAAAAGGTTGGCAGTTCAAGCCCGGGTCAGGGTGAGCACCCGCTGTCAGCCCCAGCTCTCTGCCCAGCTAGCAGATCGAAAACAGAAATGTGAGTAGGTAAATAGGTACTGCTTTAAGAGGGGAAGTAATAAAAGGTGCCCATAAGGACATACATGAGTCGAACACAGCCTCCAGATGCCGGAAATGGAAAAGATGGGAAAGCCTTTACCTCTGTTTATGTATTGTCTGTCTTTGTATAACGGCATTGAATGTTTGCTGTATATGTGTTCTGTAATCTGCCCTGAGTCCCCTCAGGGAGATAGAGTGGAATACAAATAAAGTACATTATTTTATTATTAATGCTACAACAGAAGATCTCTATATATAAAAGGGTAATGAAATTTCAGCCTAGGACAAAACAACAAAACTACACATCCCAGAAACACTAAACTCAGCAGCACAACCCCTCGTCCATGCCTCTACATTCATACAACAAAAAGAAAAGAAAAATAAAGTCCTAATTAGAGGGAGAGGAATAATTGTATTTATCCAATTGCTGCCAGTTAGAAGGCTAAGCTCTGCCCACTTGGTCTCCTAGCAACCCACCCAGCCCTGGGGACAGGCAGAGTTAGGCCTCACTTAGGCCTCTTCCACACTGCCTATAAAATACAGATTATCTGATTTGAACTGGATTATATGGCAGTGCAGACTCAAGGCCCTTCCACACAGCTATATAACCCATTTATAATGGACTTAATGTAAGGTAAAACCTTTACCCTTAACCTTAACGACCACCAATTCCTCAATAGTTTATTTCCCATACCACCAGACTTCACCACAGCAACGCGTGGCCGGGCACAGCTAGTAAGGTTATATAGGTTGTAAATGATGTCTTGGATTGTACACAACAGAGAAGCATTTTTGTCCTTTTTGGGGTCCAGTGTTTCATCACAATTAAGGGTAGAACGGGGTCCCCAAATTAATCAATATCTGAAAAAATCAATATCCGCAATTACCCATTTCTTATTGTTATGATTTGCCTTTAAGTCGAGTTTATCAATCCAGTGGAAATCCACTGGGTGACCTTTGGTGGCTCACACTCTCTCAGCCTCATTTAAACTCCTTCAGGTCACTGAGTCAGAAATGACGTGAAGGCACACAACAACAACAACAACAACAACAACACAATGGTCACTTTACCTCTTGGTGTGGTGTGGCACCTTCCCCTGGACATAGATGGACATCCCGGGACGGAGACCACCGGGGATCGGCTGATTATAAGGCAGCACCTGAAAACGAAGGGATCAAAACATCAAACCAGATCCCATTTATCAAAGCCCTCCAACATTTGAGAAATGGAAACCGGGACAAGCAGCTTAGCTTGGAGAGGGTTGGCTGGCCATCTGTTGGGAGTGCTTTGATTGTGTCTTTCTACGGAGCAGAATGGGGTTGGAATGGATGGCCCTTGGGGTCTCTTCCAACTCTAGGGTTCTATGGAAGTCTTTACACAGAGGCTGGATGGCCATCTGTCAGGAGGGCTTTGATGTGTCTTCATCATATTTGCAGTTCTCTCGTTTCCGAGATTACACAACTGAACAGGGATCAATTGTGAATCAATAACCCAGGTTTCGAGTGCTTTCATGCGCAATGTTTCCTTCCTTATCAGATCTCTGCATGCACCAAAACATAAAAGTCAAGGAAGGAGAAAAATTGCACCCGGAGTTGGATCGGTCTGGTTTGATCAGGATTATCCTGCAAATAGGAATGATTGAAACCATATTTATAGGGTCATGTTAAGGAGAAAAGCTCAACTCCTTTAACTCTAGCAAATCTAGTTTTCCATGGATTAACTGTGGATGCAGAATTTGTGGATACATAGGGCCAATCTTGAGGATCTAATGCAAAGGAGACCCTGTTTCTACCCCAATACCTCCTTGTTCATTTGCCATTGCTGTACTGCAGAATTAAAGCAGTATTGACCCCACGTTCACTGCCTTCGAATCCTGGGATTTGTAGTTTGGTGAGCCACTAGTCCTCTTGGGCAGAGAAAGTTGCACAAATTCAACTTCTGTTAATCTATGGTATTTAATGCTGTATTTTGGGCTTGGTCCCCATGTGAGCCGCCCCAAGTCCCTCCAGGGAGATGGGGCGGGATATAAGGATAAAGTTATTATTATTATTATTATTATTATTATTATTATTATTATTATTATTATTATTACGACATAGCAAACAAGATAGATATGCTGGATTTCGTATCACAAAATCACAAGTCGAACACTTCCCAAGCGTCTAGGACTGTGTGATGTATTTTCGGATGATGCGTGCAGATCCCAGCAGGGTGTCCTTTTGCAGTTGGCAGATCGTAATTTTGTCAATGTTTATTGTTTCCAAATGCTGGCTGAGATCTTTTGGCACGGCACCCAATGTGCCGATCACCACCGGGACCACCTGCACTGGTTTCTGCCAGAGTCTTTGAAGTTCAAAGTTGTTATTATTATTATTATTATTATTATTATTATTATTATTATTATTATTATTATTTGAAACTCAACAAGATTAGTTCACAGCAGACACTCTGTTGGCTGTTGTATTGGATCACACGTCGGACACTTCCCAAGCGTCTAGGACTGTGTGATGTATCGGCGAACAATGCGTGCAGATCCCAGTAAGGTGGCCTTCTGCAGCTGGCAGGTGGTGATTTTGTCAGCGCCGATTGTGTTTAAGTGCAGGCCAAGGTCTTTAGGTACTGCACCCAGTGTGCCGATCACCACTGGGACCACCTTGACTGGCTTGTGCCAGAGTCTTTGCAATTTGATCTTTAAATCCTCATATCGTGTCAGCTTTTCTAGTTGTTTTTCTTCAATCCTGCTGTCCCCTGGGGATTGCAACATCGACAATCCGTACTTTGTTTTTTAACATTATTATTATTATTATTTTATTTTATTATGACACAGCAAACAAGATAGGTATGCTGGATTTCGTATCACAAAATCACAAGTCAAACACTTCCCAAGTGTCTAGGACTGTGTGATGTATTTTCAGATGATTTGTGCAGATCTCAGCAGGGTGACCTTTTGCAGTTGACAGATCGTAATTTTGTCAATGTCTATTGTTTCCAAATGCCGGCTGAGATCTTTTGGCATGGCACCCAGTGTGCCCATCACCACCGGGACAACCTGTACTAGTTTCTGCTAGAGTCTTTGAAGTTTAATAATAATAATAATAATAATAATAATAATAATAATAATAATAATAATAATGGGATGTCGCCATGCCAGGTGACAGTCCCATTGACGAAAAACAACAAGAAAAACTCAGCCGCCTTCAGGACCTCAAGATTGAACTTCAAAGACTCTGGCAGAAACCAGTGCAAGTGGTCCCGGTGGTGATGGGCACATTGGGTGCCGTGCCAAAAGATCTCAGCTGGCATTTGGAAACAATAGACATTGACAAAATTACGATCTGCCAGCTGCAAAAGGCCACCCTGCTGGGATCTGCGCACATCATCTGAAAATACGTCACACAGTCCTAGACACTTGGGAAGTGTTCGACACGTGATTTTGTGATATAAAATCCAGCATATCTATCTAGTTTGCTGTGTCATAATATTATAATAATAATAATAATAATAATAATAATAATAATAATAATAATAATAATAATAATAATACAGTAGAGTCTCACTTATCCAACATTCTGGATTATCCAATGCATTTTTGTAGTCAATGTTTTCAATACATTGTGATATTTTGGTGCTAAATTCATATATACAGTAATTACTACATAGCATTACAGTGTATTCAACTACTTCTTCTGTCAAATTTGTTGTATAACATGATGTTTTGGTGCTTAATTTATAAAATCATAACCTAATTTGATGTGTAATAGGCTTTTCCTTAATCTCTCCTTATTATCCAACATATTTGCTTGGGAAGTGTTCGACTTGTGATTTTGTGATATGAAATCCAGCATATCTATGTCATAATAAAATAATAATAATAATAATAATAATAATAATAATAATAATAATAATAATAATAATGGCATTGACCATGGTTAACAACTACAACACCAACTATGTTGATGCTATCCAATGCTATGGAACCAGGGGAGTTGTAGTTTTGCAAAAGCTTTAAGCCTTCTTTGCCAAACTACAACTCCCAGGATCCCATAGTATTAAGTTTCGAGTTGCCTTATATGGCACGATAGATACGGCACTACCTGATAAGGTTCCAATATTTATTTTCCTCCAAATAAGGCGAAGGCACAGACACTCACCGGGTTGAATGCTGGCATATAGCCGGGCGCCGGGACGTAAGACATGGCGTTGCAGTGGTCGTGCTTTTGCGCTGGGTCAAGAAGAGATGCAGGGGGAAAAACAGGAAAAATATGACTTAGTACTTTTATAGCCCAGGGGATGTAGGCGGGCATTGGCTGGGCATTGGCTGGGCATCGGTCCAAGTGTCTCGGCAGGTAGAAAGTTCAACACCTTGCCTACCAAGCTCCCCACCCCAGCCTCTCCCCATAGAGACAACAGGGACGTACCCACCGTCCCGTCCCTTGATCTAAAGTCCAGGGATTGCTGTGAAGCATCATGGTTGCAGTTGGGGATGTACAGGTTTAAGTCATTATTTTAACAGTTTTGAGTGTTAAAATAATAAAATAGGTTTGTTCTATTTTTTATAATACAGTGAAACTGGGTTAAATTGAGTAGAGCCTGCCTTTGTTGTAACATGCTTCTAATTACTGTATTTCACTATTAGTATCAATACAGAATTGATGATATAGTGTAGTATGGGGCAAAGTACTGTATTACTTTTTAGGAACCCCGGTGGTGAAGTGTGTTAAAGCACTGAGCTGCTGAACTTGCAGACCGAAAGGTCCCAGGTTCAAACCTGAGTGGCGTGAGCACCCGCTGTTAGCCCCAGCTTCTGCCAACCTAGCAGTTCGAAAACATGCCAATGTGAGTAGATCAATAGGTACTGCTCCGGCAGGAAGGTAACGCCCTCCATGCAATCATGCCAGCCACATGACCTTGGAGGTGTCTACGGACAATGCCGGCTCTTCGGCTTAGAAATGGAGATGAGCACCAACCCCCAGAGTCAGACATGACTGGACTTAACGTCAGGGAAAACCTTTACCTTATTACTTTTTAATAGTACAGTAGAGTCTCACTTATCCAACATATATGGGCCGGCAGAACGTTGGATAAGCGAATATGTTGGATAACAAGGAGGCATTAAGGAAAAGCTTATTGAACATTAAATTAGGTTATGATTTTACAAATGAAGCACCAAAACATCATGTTATACAACAAATTGGATAGAAAAAGTAGTTCAATATGCAGGAATGCTACATAGTAATTACTGTATTTACGAATTTAGCACCAAAATATCACAATGTATTGAAAACACTGACTACAAAAATGCGTTGGATAATCCAGAACGTTGGATAAGCGAGTGTTGGATAAGTGAGACTCTACTGTATTACTTTTTAGGAGCCCCGGTGGTGAAGTGTGTTAAAGCACTGAGCTGCTGAACTTGCAGACCAAAAGGTCCCAGGTTCAAACCCCGGGAGCGGCATGAGCACCCGCTGTTAGCTCCAGCTTCTGCCAACCTAGCAGTTCGAAAACATGCCAATGTGAGTAGATCAATAGGTACCGCTCCGGCGAGAAGGTAACTGCGCTCCATGCAGTCATGCCGGCCACATGACTTTGGAGGTGTCTACGGACAACGCCGGCTCTTCGGCTTAGAAATTGAGATGAGCGCCAACCCCCAGAGTCAGACATGACTGGACTTAACGTCAGGAGAAACCTTTACCTTATTACAGTAGAGTCTCACTTATCCAATGTAAACGGGCCGGCAAAACGTTGGATAAGTGAATATGTTGGATAATAAGGAGGGATTAAGGAGAAGCCTATTAAACATCAAATTAGGTTATGATTTTACAAATTAAGCACCAAAACATCATGTTATACAACAAATTTGACAAAAAAAAGTAGTTCAATATGCAGGAATACTACATAGTAATTACTGTATTTACGAATTTAGCACCAAAATATCACAATGTATTGAAAACACTTACTACAAAAATGCGTTGGATAATCCAGAACGTTGGATAAGCGAGTGTTGGATAAGTGAGACTCTACTGTATTACTTTTTAGGAACCCCGGTGGTTTTTTTTTTTTCGTGTCAGGAGCAACCGGAGTTGCTTCTGGAGTGAGAGAATTGGCCGTCTGCAAGGACGTTGCCCAGGGGACACCCGGATGTTTTGATGTTTTTACCATCCTTGTGGGAGGCTTCTCTCATGTCCCCGCATGGAGCTGGAGCTGATAGAGGGAGCTCATCCACACTCTCCCCAGGTGGGATTCGAACCTGGCAGCTTTCAGGTCAGCAACCCAACCTTCAAGTCACTTAGTCCACTACGCCATGTGGGGGCTCCACCCCCGTGGTGAAGTGTGTTAAAGCGCTGAGCTGCTAAACTTGCAGACCAAAAGGTCCCAGGTTCAAATCCTGGGAGCGGCGTGAGCGCCCGCTGTTAGCTCCAGCTTCTGCCAACCTAGCAGTTCAAAAACATGCCAATGTGAGTAGATCAATAGGTACCGCTCCGGCGGGAAGGTAATGGCGTTCCATGCAGTCATGCCAGTGGCCACATGACCTTGGAGGCGTCTACGGACAACGCCGGCTCTTCGGCTTAGAAATGGAGATGAGCACCAACCCCCGGAGTCAGACATGACTGGACTTAACGTCAGGGGAAACCTTTACTTTTTAATAGTAATTCTCAAGCAACTCGGAAACTACATGTATCCGGCATCTACCGATCCCTGTGGGTGGAAAGTGTTTACTGAGAACTTGGCACACATCCCTGATATGCCGAAATTTGATTACTGAAGGGGTTTGGGGGGAACTGACCTTCCTTTCTGGGAATTGTAGTTCACCCACAACCTGGAAAACGGTGACGTCCACCGATGATGGATCTGGACCAAACTTGGCACACCGAACTCCCATGATTAACTCAACCTACTGGAGGGGTTTGAGGGGACTGAGTCACCATAGTGGGAGTTGTAGTTCACCCTGCAACCAGAGAGAACACTGAACCCCACCAATGATGAATCTAGAGCAAACTTGCCCAACACAACAAACTTTAAGTACTGATGGAGTTTCTTGGGGTTCACCTGGCATGATGTGAATTGTAGTTCACCCACAACCTTATGCATTTTGTACAATTAAAAAACTTTTTCAAATAACCCTGGCAACACTGGGTACCCAATCTAATTTTTAAATAATAAGTAAGAAGAGGTATTTTATGATGGTGGAACCAGCGTGGTATAGTTGTTTGAGTGCAGGGTTCGAATCCTCCATCAGCCATAGAAAAATTACTGAGTTAAGTCACATACTCTCAGCCCAGAAACCTGTGATAAGGTCACCAAAATCAGAAGCAGCTTGAAGGCACATACAGTAGAGTCTCACTTATCCAACACTCACTTATCCAAAGTTCTGGATTATCCAACACATTTTTGTAGTCAATCTTTTCAATACATTTTGATATTTTGGTGCTAAATTACTACATAAATACAGTAATTACTACATAGCATTACTGTGTATTGAACTACTTTTTCTGTCAAATTTGTTGTATAACATGACGTTTTGGTGCTTAATTTGTAAAATCATAACCTAATGGCTGTTTTTAAATTGCTTAGATTTTAGCTGTTTTTTGTAAGCCACTCCGAGCCCTGGGGGAGTGTTTTTAAGATTTTTTTAAAAGATATTTTAAAGATGTTTTTAAATTGTTAGATTTTAGCCTTTCTTTTAAGCCGCCCCGAACCCTAGGGGAGTGGCGGCATATAAGTTTAAATAATAAATAAATAAATAAATAAATTTATGTTTAATAGGCTTTTCCATAATCCCTCCTTATTATCCAACATATTTATTTATTTATTTATTATTTACAGCATTTATATTCCGCTCTTCTCACCCCGAAGGGGACTCAGGGCGGATCACATTACACATAAAAGCAAACATTCAATGCCTTTTAACATAGAACAAAGACAAGACAAACATAGGCTCCGAGCAGGCCTCGAACTCATGACCTCCTGGTCAGAGTGATTCATTGCAGCTGGTTACAGCTGGCTTGCTCTCCTGCCTGCGCCACAGCTCGGGCCCAACGTTCTGCTGGTCCGTTTATGTTG
Source organism: Anolis carolinensis (assembly GCF_035594765.1). Lineage (NCBI taxonomy): Eukaryota > Metazoa > Chordata > Lepidosauria > Squamata > Anolidae > Anolis > Anolis carolinensis. Next base: position 6,966,745 of record NW_026943821.1, on the reverse strand, counting down.
GATAAGTGAGACTCTACTGCAGGGGTCTCCAAACTAAGGCCCGGGGGCCGGATGCGGCCCTCCAATATCATTTACCTGGCCCCTGCCCTCAGTTTTATAATATAATGTTTTTATATAATATAATATATTGTATATACATATAATATTGATAATAATATTATCATGTTATACAATATAATACTAATAATACCATATAATAATATTAATTATATGTTATATATTACATATAATATTACAGTATAGTGGTATAGTTCAATATGATGATATATAATGCTAATATTGTGCTATGCTAATAATATAATATATTTATGTACATACAGCTGCTCCGAGTCCCCTTCGGGGTGAGAAGGGCGGGATATAAATGTAGTAAATAAATGTAGTAAATGAATAAATAAATCATTTTTGACTTAGGCTCGCCCAAAGTCTATGACTTGAAGGCACACAACAACAACAACAACAACAACAACAACTTAACTTGACTAATTAACTTGACTATCTCATTGGCCAGAAGCAGAACCACACTTCCCATTGAAATCCTGATAAATGTATGTTGGTAAAACTGTTTTTATTTTTAAAAATTGTATTGTTCTTTCATTGTTGTTGTTGTTGTTTTTGCACTGCCAATAAGACATGTGCAGTGTGCATCGGAATTTGTTTTTATTTTATTTTTCAAATGATAATCCGGCCCCTCAACAGTCTGAAGGATTGTGGACCGGCCCTCAGCTTTAAAAGTTTGAGGACCCCTGCTCTACTGTAATAACAGATATAGGGCACCAGATCACTACAATGTCAAGTGTGGATCTACACGGTAGAATTAATCAGCACTTGAACTACCCAGGCTCAGTGCTATGGAATCCTAGGAAATGCAGCCAAATCCTTGTAAAACTACAACTCCCTGGATGCCACAGCATTGGGCTTTCAGGTTCAGCCACCTTGGGATTGAGCCGCAAGGCGTGGGATCGGTTTGGGGCAATAAAGGGATAGCAAATAGGGCCGCTCCCCAAAGAAAACAAGCACATACCCCAGTCTTTATTCGATCACACCTGATGTTTAGCAAAACCAACACCCTCTGAACCCAAGCCCTCTGTTTGCCTATTTGCCTTAAGACCTGTCCCCAGGTGAGCCCTGCGGGAGAGAACATCCTGTCGGAAACAGGGAACGTCCCAAAGCCGACTCCCCCGAAGGCCCTGTTATTTTACTGTATGTATGGTGGGTGGGTAGAAGAAGGAGGTAATAATAGGGCGTGCTATTTGCCAAGGCTGGGCTGGGCATCAGAATGACATTGACAGCAAACAAACCCCAGGGCCTGGGATTGTGGGGCAGGGGCCGAGGCGGTGGGTCTCGATGGAAACCAGTTTGGGTTGGGAGGCTTCATATGTTGGGCAGAGGGCACCGGATGGGGCCGTGGAAGAGAAGGAGAAGCACTTGGGACAAACAATGAGCACATTCAGGTCTCGCAAGGGAGGCAACGCCCTGCCAGTTGGGACTTTGCCCCCAGTAACAGCAGGGAGATGGAGCAGAGACAGCGGGTCTGGGAGGAAACATGGCACCACCTTGCGTGGGTGCCCTCATAGACATCCATAGGTTTCTCTCTCGCCCAGTCCCGATCACCAGGTGTGCTCCTTTTAAATCTAGAAACAAGTTGGAAGGGACCCCAAAGCCACCCAGTCCAATCCCATTCTGCCATGCAGGAATATGCAAAGCACTCCCAACAGATGGCCATCCATTCTGCCTGGAAACCTCCAAAGGAGAAGACTCCACCAGACTCTAAAGCAGAAGACTATTCCAACGGAAACAGTTCTTAACACAGGAAGTCCTTTCTAATCTTTAACTCAGCCATATTTCTCAACCATATTTCTGATGGTCTAAGGAGCCCCTTTGGCAGAGAAGGCTGAAGATCTCTCTGCCTATCGTTGGTGGGGTTCAAGGGGCTCTTTCATTGTCCGCTCCCGCAGGGCTCACCTGGGGACATGTCTTAAGGCAGATTGGAGGAGGGCAAATGTGGTCCCTATCTCCAAGAAGGGAAAAAAGAACGACCCAAACAATTACTGCCCGGTCAGCCTCACGTCAATACCAGGCAAGATTCTGGGAAATATCATTAAGGAAGTGGTCTGCGAACACTTAGAAACAGATGCAGTCATTGCTAATAGCCAACATGGATTTACCAAAAACAAGTCATGCCAGACTAATCTGATCTCTTTTTTCGATAGTGTGACAAGCTGGGTAGATGCAGGGAATGCTGTGGATGTAGCCTACCGAGATTTCAGTAAGGCCTTCGACAAAGTCCCCCACGACCTTCTGGCAAACAAACTAGTAAAATGTGGGCTAGACAAAACTACGGTTAGGTGGATCTGTAATTGGCTAAGCGAACGAACCCAAAGGGTGCTCACCAATGCGTCGTCTTCATCTTGGAAAGAAGTCACGAGTGGAGTGCCACAAGCAGGGCTCCGTCCTGGGCCCGGTTCTGTTCAACATCTTTATTAACGACTTAGACGAAGGGTTAGAAGGCACGATCATCAAGTTTGCAGACGACACCAAACTGGGAGGGAGAGCCAACACTCCAGAAGACAGGAGCAGAATTCAAAGCGATCTTGACAGACTAGAGAGATGGGCCGAAACTAACAAAATGAAGTTCAACAGGGACAAATGCGAGATATTCCACTTTGGCAGAAAAAATGGAAATCAAAGATACAGAATGGGGGACGCCTGGCTTGACAGCGGTGTGTGCGAAAAAGACCTTGGAGTCCTTGTGGACAACAAGTTAAACATGAGCCAACAATGTGATGCGGCTGCTAAAAAAGCCAATGGGATTCTGGCCTGCATCAATAGGGGAATAACGTCTAGATCCAGGGAAGTTATGTTCCCCATGCTCTATTCTGCCTTGGTCAGACCACACCTGGAATCACACTGTGTCCAATTCTGGGCACCACAGTTGAAGGGAGATGTTGACAAGCTAGAAAGCGTCCAGAGGAGGGCGACTAAAATGATTAAGGGTCTGGAGAACAAGCCTTATGAGGAGCGGCTTAAAGAGCTGGGCATGTTTAGCCTGCAGAAGAGAAGGCTGAGAGGAGACATGATAGCCATGTACAAATACGTGAAGGGAAGTCATAGGGAGGAGGGAGCAAGCTTGGTTTCTGCTGCCCTGCAGACTAGGACACAAGGGAACAAGGGCTTCAAACTACAGGAAAGGAGATTCCACCTGAACATCAGGAAGAACTTCCTCACAGTGAGAAAGGCTGTTCGACAGTGGAACTCTCTGACTGTGGTGGAGGCGCCTTCCTTAGAGGGGCTTTTAAGCAGAGGCTGGATGGCCATCTGTCGGGGGTGCTTTGAACGTGATTTCCTGCTACTTGGCAGGGGGTTGGACTGGATGGCCCATGAGGTCTCTTCCAATTCTACTATTCTATGATTCTATGATTGCAGGTGAACTATAAATCCTAGCAACTATAACTCCCAAATATCAAGGTCTGTTTCCCCCAAACTCCACCAATGTTCACATTTGGGCATATTGAGTATTCATGCCAAGTTTGGTCCAGATCTATCATTATTTGAGTCCACAGTGCTCTCTGGATGTAGGTGAACTATAACTCTTAAACTCAAGATTAGTGGCCACCAAACCCAGTATTTCTGTTGGGCATGGGAGTTCTGTGTGCCAAGTTTGGTTCAATTCCATCGTTGGTGGAGTTCAGAATGGGCTTTGATTGTAGGTGAACTATAAATCCCAGCAACTACAACTCCCAAATGACAAAATCAACCCCATCAGTATTCAAATTTGGGCGTATTGGGTATTTGTGCCAAATTTGGTCCAGTGGATGAAAATACATTCTGCATATCAGATATTTTCATTACGATTCCTAACGGTAGCAAAATTACAGTTATGAAGTAGCAATTGAAATATTTTTATGTTTGGGGGTCATCACAACTTGAGGAACTGTATTAAGGGGTCGTGGCATTAGGAAGGTTGAGAACCACTGCTTTAAGTGGAATTTCAATTTTCAGTAGTTTGAATTTGTTGCTCCATGTTTAGTTATTTAAACCTACCAAGTCCCCTCTTAACCTTCTTTCCTTCAAGATAAACATATTCAGCTCACTAAGCTCAAAGGAACTCATGGCTTTCAAACCTTTGATAATCTCGGTCACCCTTCAACATTTGCTGTCCATCTCCTACTGAATTATTATCCCAGGTGAGCCCTGACCAAAGCAGAAGAGTGGGACTATTGTTTATCAATCTAGTAGACACTATATTCCTATTGGATACAACCTAGAATCACAATGGCTTTATTAGCTGCTGCATCACAGTGGAGTGCAATATTGGAAAATCCAAGCTAAAATCTCCTTTTCGCTATAGCTTTCGGATTGACCCATCACAAAGGATTGTGTAAATAAACCAACTGGAGGTAAGCCGTATACTTTGAAACTCTTTGGAAGAAAGATGAATTAGAATGTAGCTCATGTACAAGTCGAGGGCAGGTTTGGGAGCCAAAATTATGAATGTGGACGTGACATGTGGATAAGTCGAGGGTCATTCTGCAGAGAGGGGAAAGCATCAGCAAAGTCACTTTGCCATGCATTGGCTCATAAACACACCCACGGCTTCTGCTCCCAGGTAGGAAGCTGTGACCAGGAAAAAAAGAAGTTGCCCTTTGTCCTTAACAGCCCAATCTTTACAGCTGTTTGCTAAGCTCCCTTATCAGCAAACCCGTACCTGCTGATTTCGATCGGTTGGCAGAGCAGCCAACCATAGCTTGGAATCTGCCCAGGTGGTTTTCAGCCTGGCCGCTCAATACTCTTTTAATGGAAAATACCTCTGTTTCCTACTGCAGCCCCTTGCAAAACGGAAGTAACAGCACTTCCTTTTGCCATTTTGAGAAGGATCACAAAAACATATTTGGGGGAAATACAGGGCTTTAGGCCACATATTGGGGTTTATTGTGTGGGGAGATGCGGAGACTGCCTCCGATACTGATTAAACTGCCTAATTATTATTATTAGATACACAATAAGATCACTATACTGGCTTTTGTATTGCATCACACATCTGGCACTTCCCAAGTGTCTAGGACTATGTGATGTATTGGCAATGTATTATTATTATTATTATTATTATTATTATTATTATTATTATTATTATTATTATTATTATTATTACACAGCAAAGATAGACATGCTGGATTTCGTATCACAAAATCACAAGTTTAACACTTCCAAGTGTCTAGGACTGTGTGATATATTTTCGGATGATGAGTGCAGATTCCAGCAGGGAGGCCTTTTGCAGTTGGCAGATCGTGATTTTGTCAATGCCTATTGTTTCCAAATGCCGGCTGAGGTCTTTTGGCACAGCACCCAGTGTGCCGATCACCATTGGGACCACCTGTATTGGTTTCTGCCAGCGTCTTTGAAGTTCAATCTTGAGGTTCTGATAGCGACTGAGTTTTTCCTGTTGTTTTTCGTCAATGCGACTGTCACCTGGGATGGCGACATCAATGATCCAAACCTTTTTCCTTTCCACAACTGTGATGTCTGGTGTGTGGTGTTCCAGAACTTTGTCAGTCTGGATTCGGAAGTCCCACAGTATATTATTATTGTATGACACAGCAAACAAGATAGATATGCTGGATTTCGTATCACAAAATCACAAGTCGAACACTTCCCAAGTGTCTAGGACTGTGTGATGTATTTTCAGATGATGCGTGCAGATCCCAGTAGGGTGGCTTTTTGCAGCTGGCAGATCGTGATTTTGTCAATGTCTATTGTTTCCAAATGCCGGCTGAGATCTTTTGGCACGGCACCCAAATTATTATTATTATTATTATTATTATTATTATGACACAGCAAACAAGATAGATATGCTGGATTTCATATCACAAAATCACAAGTCGGACCCTGCCTTTCTCTCCATGGGGACACGCTGATGAAAATGCCCATTTATTGTTATTATATAATTATTTCATACACAATAAGATGAGTACACATCAAACAAGATGATTATCCTGGCTGTTGTATTGGATCACATGTCGGACACATCCCAAGTGTCTAGGACTATATGATGTATCGGTGGATAATGTGTGCAGATCCGAGTAGGGTGGCCTTTTGCAGCTGACAGGTGGTAATTTTATCAGCGCTGATCGTTTTCAAGTGCTGGCCAACGTCTTGAGGCACTGCACCCAGTGTGGCGATCATTACCTTTACTGACTTGTGCCAATCTTTGCAGTTACATCTTTAAATCCTTGTATTGGTAAGCTTTTCCAGTTGCCTCTCGTCGATTCTGCTATTGCCTGGGATTGCAGCATCAATGATCCATACTTTGTTTTTTCCCACAATCATGAGGTCAGGAGTATTATGCTCTGTCAGTCTGAATTCAGAAGTCCCAGGGTAGTTTGACGTGTTCATTTTGTTTAACTTTTTCAGACTTGTGATCCCACCAGGTTTTTTCCACAAGCAGGTGGTATTTGTGGCATAAGTTCCAATGGATCATCTCAGCAACGGTATTCTGCCTCTGCTTGTAGTCTGTCTGCACAATCTTCTTGCAGCAGCTGAGGATGTGATCCATCGTTTTGTCTGCTTACTTGCAGAGCCTACACTTGGGATTTGTCATCGACTTTTCAATTCTGGCTTTGATGGCCTTTGTTCTAATTGCTTGCTCCTGGGCTGCAAGAATCGGGACCTCTGTCTTCTTTTTCGAAGTTACATTTGTGAGCCACATCCATGTTTTTTTCTTGTCAATTTTGCTCTCAATTTTTCCCAGGAACTGTCCATGGAGAGCCTCTTTTGCCAGTTTTTTCTTTTGCTCTGCATTGTATTTTTACGGTATTCGCTCTTTGTCTTTTGCACTTTAAGCAGTTTTCTACTATTGACGTCCATCCATGTTGGTTCTTGACTGTCTTTCCCATAATCTGCCAGTGCATGTTTCTCTTCCTCTGCCATTTGTTTCACTTGCAGAAGCCTTCTGCCTCCTGATTTTCTGGGCAGGTCAAGTCTGTCGGCATCCTTACGTGGGTGTCATGACTAGTGGATTGTCGTCAGTTTTCTTGTTTTTCTGTCCAGATCATCTAGCTCTGCTTGCATCCAGTTCACAATTCCAGCAGTGCATCTGATGACGGAGATGGCCCAGGTGTTGATAGCCTTGATTGTATTTCCGCCATTTAATTTGCTCTTTTTTTTACCCTTTGGACATATTTTTTACCCTTTACCACATTTTTCATACTTCTATGCATATTGTCCAGCCGTAGAGTGCCTAGATATTTATAGTCTTCAGCCTGATTGCATTTTATAGTTTGTCCATTTGGCATCTCTATGCCCTCGCTATGAGTAATTCTCCCTTTCTTTAATGCCACTGTGGCATATTATTAATTATTATTATTACCTTGCTTTTCTTCCTGCGGGAGCTCGCCAATGAAACTGTCTTATTATTATTATTATTATTATTATTATTATTATTACTGTATTAACAACTTTATTTATACCCTGCAGGGTCTCCCCATGGGGACTCAAGGTGGCTAACAATCCCACATTAGACAAGTTTAAAAAGTGCAATACAAAGTTTTTAAAAACAATAAAATAGTAAGTGTGGTAAAAACACAATCACAATAAATGCACTTAAAATGGCCTTTAAAACTCATTAATTTAATCAGTTGCATTAGGACCAATGCGACATAGGTTCATCTTCGCCCATCCTAAAATTTAATATCCCGAGGGAGAGACAGTCATACCTTCTTCGAAAAGCTTGTCTGGTTTGGCTCTGCATTTCTGTTGCAAGCCTTGTATGTTATTGCATTTACTTGTGTGTCAGATGTTGGACATGTTTTGGAAAGCATCAACAAGCAAAGCAGTAAAAGACCATCATAACTCACCTTTAGAATGTAATTAAAAATAGTCTTTAATCTGTCCACTGAATCTCCTTTCCACAAATGGTTGCGTATGCTTAACATTTCTTTCTCTTCTATAGCACATCCACATTTTCCCCAAAAAAGACTTCGCCCTCCTGCTCATGTAAAGATTAAACAATCACTGAAAGTGCAGCTCTTGGAATGAAACCGACAGTGGGGCCAGCCGTGGTAAGGCACCGATCCCTGTTTTGATAGCACAGCGGGCCTGGAGTCCAGCTAAGACGAATTGACCCAAATGCCTGCCATGGACATCAGCTGCCTCCCCCAAAAAAGGAGAGAGCAGCTAGAGCTTGGAGTATGTGATCTGCTTGGGGGTCTTCTTTTCCATCGCAGCTTGGGCTGACTTCACAATGTCCTCCGTCTGCAACATGCTCATGTTCCAAGTGGCCTGAAGGACAGAAGAAGACGGGAGTCAGAGCGGAGAAGGATAGTTGGAAGGGACCATAAAGGCCATCCAGTTCAACCCCTTGCCATGCAGGAAAAGCATAATCAAAGCCCCCCTGACAGATGGCCATCCAGCCTGTTCTTACGTGACTTCTGAGTCATTTCTGATTTATGGCAACCCACCAGTGGCATTAGACTGGGACTCTAGAGACCAGGTTTTAAATCCTTTGGGTGACCACTCTCTCAGCCTCAGAGGAAGGCAAAAGTAAATCCTCTATGAAGAAAACTTACCAAGGAAGATTTGGCTTAAGATCAGCCTTTAATGAGGTATAGTTTGAAGGCAACAAAAGTGACCCTATCACAGGGATTTTATGACAGATTATGTTCAGAAAATAATAATAATCTATATATATAAAAGAGTAATGAAATTTTGGCCTAGGACAAAACAACAAAATTACACATCCCAGAAACACTAAACTTGGCAGCAAAACCCCTCATCCATGCCTCTACGTTCATACAACAAAAAGAAAATAAAAATAAAGTCCTAATTAGAGGGAGAGGATTTTATGTCCAGCCATGTAAGATCTCAGCCAGTATTAAGCACAAATTTTAAATGATTGTCCTGTTTTAATCTCTGTCCTGTGTATTTAATATGTATTTTCTACAAACACATTTCAGTTTGTATATTTACTAGAACTATATTTTAATATGTGTGTTTTTAGGATTTTTACAATGTTTGTGTGTTTGACTGTGCTGTGAACTGCCTTGAGCCTCAAGGAGAGGCGGGTAAGAAATATAATAATAGTAATAATAATAATAACAATAATAATCAGTTCCATTATTATTATTATTATTATTATTATTATTATTATTATTATTATTATTAACATATGTCATACTATGCCTATGTGTAAATAATAATAATAATAATAATAATAATAATAATAATAATAATAATAATAATAATGATGGATTGGTCATCAATGATCCAAACCCTTTTCTTTTCCACAACTGTGATGTCTGGTGTGTTGTGTTCCAGAACTTTGTCAGTCTGGATTCGGAAGTCCCACAGTATCTTTGCGTGCTCATTTTCCAATATTTTTTGCAGGTTTGTGATCCCACCAGTTCTTTGCTGCTGGGAGGTGGTACTTGAGGCATAAGTTCCAATTAATCATTTGGGCCACATAGTTGTGCCTTTGTTTGTAGTCTGTCTGTGCGATTTTCTTACAGCAGCTGAGAATATGATGATGATGATGATGATGATGATGATGATGATGATGATGATTATATGTACAGGGAAAGAAGGACCTCTGGAAAAGGCAAGTTTCAGGACCAAAAAAATGGCTTCACCTCTGTGACATTTCCTATCAGGTGCATGACCTTTTGCTGACTGCAAACCAGAATGCAGCAGCAAATTGGGGAATTTACTGCCCCAAAGGCAAGGCTGAGCTTAGAATTTGTCAGTTCAGCAGAACACATCCGTTTCCACTTCAGATAGCATATCTCGTAATTACTTTTCTTTTGGCATCAAAGATTCAGCCCGAGCAGAAGATCGAGCAGCAAGGGACTTTGCCCTAGATGGAAAAGAGGAGCGAGGGACAAACCGCAAGGAGTGGCTTCCATCCAGTTTGTCATCAAATAAATCCACGTCATGAGCTGGAGATACCGAGCGTGGGGACCCCACTCACCATGTACTTCAGGCCTTCGGGCACTGGGTGGTCTCTGGAGTAGACAAGGTTGACCTTGGTGCCTTGCACGGCCACGGGGCTCTTGCTCGCAATCTCCACGGCCAAGTCAAAGGCGCTCTCCATCATGGCCTCCTTGTCTTGGAACACGCGGCTACGGAAAACCAGATTTGTAGGTTCAAAGCCAGCGTTTAAGACACTGAGGATGACACTGTTGAGACTCAACCACATCCCGCACAAGTTTATAGTCCTCATCGAGGACTTAAGATAGGGCAGATGAATTAGTTGGCAGAGAAAAGACCCTCTGCCTGCTTGTCACTCTATTCCAGGCATGGGCAAACTTTGGCCCTCCAGGTGTTTTGGACTTCAACTCCCATCATTCCTAACAGCCTCAGGCCCCTTCCTTTTTTCCCCTCAACCGCTTAAGCGGTTCTCTCATGTCCCCGCATGGAGCTGGAGCTGATAGAGGGAGCTCATCCGCACTCTCCCCCGGTGGGATTCGAACCTGGCAGCTTTCAGGTCAGCAACCCAACCTTCAAGTCAATCCCCACAAACAGGAACAAACACAAACTCCTTTTGTTGCCCAGGAGGAAGTATTGTTATCAGTTGGTGCAGTTGAACAGTGAAGCAAAGCTTTGAGAATCACACATACCTCACCAGACCGCTGCTCTCTGCCTCTGGAGCCATCATTTTCCGGGCAGTGAATGCCAGTTCATTCACCAGGCTGGGAAAGAGAGCCAAAAAGTCAAGAAGCATATTTCCATTAAAGGGGAAAGAAGGAAGTTTCTTCCTTCTGGCTAGGAGGATCTACTTGCACGATGAAGTTTTTTATATAAGAAATCCTTCCCCTGGATGTCTTCAATTGTATGGTTGGGTTTTATTGTGATTTTACTTCTAAAATTATATTTATTCAATCACATTTTATTGATTAGCCCATCGGCCGTATCAAAACATTTAGCACATAGACATACATATCTACATAGCCAGGCTGTGGCGCAGCTGGCTAGTAACCAGCTGCTATAAATCACTACTGACCAAGAGGTCATGAGTTCGAAGCCCGGGTCGGGTTAAGCCTCCGGCCCCGGCTTGCTGTTGACCTATGCAGCCCCGAAAGACAGTTGCATCTGTCAGTTAGGGAAATTTAGGGACGCTTTATGCGGGAGGCTAATTTACAACACCATAAAACTGCCAGCAAAACACGAGGAAAGGAATGTGGAAGTACAGCCACTACTGGACGGTGAAGCAACAGCTCCCCCTGTGGCCGGAATTGTGAAGCTGGAAAAATGTTAAAAATGCCTCTGAGTCTGTCTAATGTATGTTGTTTGTCTGTTGGCATTGAATGTTTGCCATATATGTGTTCATTGTAATCCGCCCTGAGTCCCCTTCGGGGTGAGAAGGGCGGAATATAAATACTGTAAATAAATAAATACTGTAAATAAATAAATAAACATACAGCTTACAACCTGCGGTACAAAAGAAGTTAAAATAAATGTATGTATTTTTATCCTTTCCAATTTTATCTTGTAAATCGCCTTGAGCATCGTGGATGGAGGGCGATTAATAAGTAATTAAATGATGATGATGATGATGATAAACAAGCTGTTGACAAGATCCCGTTCAGGATTCTGGCCGGCCTTTTTTTTTTTTGGCATAAAGGTATAATGAAGTTTATTTGCCAAAAAATAAAAAAGAAACCCAGAACTGAAGTAAAATACATGATTGATGAAAGAAAGAGGGGAGGTCTAGCTACACCCAATTTAAAACTATACTTTGAGGCGGCAGCACTACTGTGGGCCAAAGATTGGGCAAAACTTGAAAATAGCAAAATTCTGAATCTGAAGGGAATAGACCTGAGATTAGGGTGGCACTCTTATCTCTGGTATGAAAAAAAAAGATATAAAATAATTTCGTTTTATAAGGCCCTCAATTCTTAAGATATGGGAGAAATATATAAAAAAGTTATACGAAAAAACACCATTATGGATATCACCATTAGAGGCCTCCCAAAGAAGAAGAATAGGGTGGGAAAATTGGGTTAAATATAAAGATCTATTAATAATAAAAAATGGGAATTGGGCACTAAAAACACAACAGGAAATGAATAAATTAGATAAAAATATTTCCTGGTTTCAATATTATAGCATAAGGGGGGGGGTAGATCATGATCAGGCTCGGGAGGGAGAGTCGTGCTATAAAGCAAGATTTGGGCCCATCTTAGCGTTAAAGTCTCCTCCCAAAATGACAGAAGCATTTGAGTTCTGCATTATGAGATTACCAACATACATTTCCAAATCGGATCACTGGGCTCTGATGTGTGGTTTCCTCTTCAGTGGGGGAATATATACATTAACTACCAGCAGCTTGTGATGTTGGAATTGGATCAACATTGCTATTGCAATTCGATTATACAGATTGGCAAGTGTTTTTTATAATACATTGCATTGGAATGTCTATTTGGGTAATTAATTTCAAACAGCTTGATATTTGTATTCTTCTTTCGCTATTACACTATGTAATACAGTTTTTGTTCCTGGGTCCTATTGGAAATGGCAACTTTCATCAAGCCTTCTCTAGCAATCTGTTTGCCTATGATTGTGTTGCTGTATCCTGTATGTATGTTCTGGTTTGCAGCTTCCTTTACTCTCTGGTTTCTGAGAAGTTATAAAACGGGCTGCAGACCACATGCTCTCTCCCCCATATCTCCTTCTGACTATGTGACCTGTTGATAGCTGTTTTTGTTATAAGAGAAATGCCCTGGCCGGATGGCACTGAGAATTATCTCAAACATATCTGAAACTGGACTAATATGTTTTTGTACCTGTGTATGCTGAACACATGAAGGTTGTGAGTAAAGCAAAGATGTAATTTTCATCAAAGTCTACTCCATTTTTGTCTCTTGAGTGCATGATATAAAACAAGTTGTTTTATGGGAGAGTATATATGTTTAGCGCACTGAAAAAACTTCTAAAGCTCTGCTATTTTTATGCACTGGCAAATCTTTGTTTTCCTAACAGATCAGACATAAGGTTTTTCAGTTTAACAACTGAAACCATTGCCTTGCATAATTATATCTGGTTGTATAACACAAGAGAAGATTCTGCTCCAAAAAGGTTTTGGCTCTTCTCTGAAGGGTCATGCTTTTCTTAAAAAGTTATGATCTCCAAAAGGTGTTTTTCCAAAAGGCTATAAATGTTATTTTTCCAAAAAATTCCTAATTGGTTTTATCATAAAAACATAGAACAAGTTTATTAAACTGCAAAAACTTTTGGTTTTTGTGGTATGCGCAGAAGGTTAAAAATGGCATATTGAAAAGTTAAAAATTGCAGCCATAAAAACAAAGTTTCTGGAGTAGAACAACTACTTTCAAAGTAAGTAACACACAATTAAACAGGAAATAACATTTTCAAAACATTTTCAGAATTTGTTTCAAATTTCGTTATATAGTGTTATCATTATTCCCCCCTCCCCTCTCTCTCTCTCTCTCTCACACACACACACATAATATACACATAATAAAAGTGAAAATGTGCATGTGTGTATGTGGTGGTGTGTCCACTTACACAAACAAGCTCCCATCTCCACAAAGAGCTATAGCTCCTAATACGCAGGAGACACCAATGGCCCTCCCTCCAACGACATTGCAGGTTATAGTGAGCGCCACATCCCAGTGTTCCTTTCTCTCAATCTTCATTGGTGTGGAATTTGCATGACCCTGCCCACTGCTTCTCTCTTAACCCTTTCCTACTCTTTTCAACACTATCTGCATAACAAACAGAGCAGAACTGAGCAGCAACTAAACATACTAGAGGAGTTTGGGGGATTGACTCTACATGATGGAAGTTGTAGTTCACCCTGCATCAAGACACAGCACTGTGACCCCCACTGACAATGGACCTGGACCACATTTGACAAACAGAACCCCCATGACCAACTGAACCTACTAGAGGGGTTTGGGGGGAACTGACCCACCATGGTGGGAGCTGTAGTTCATCTGGCAGCCAGAGACCACACGAGCCCCACCAATGATGCATCTAGAAAGCAAACTTGCCCAACACGACAAATTTTAACCACTGATGGGAGTTTCAGGGGATTAACCTGGCATGATGCGAGTTGTAGTTCACCCACAACTTTATGTATTTTGTAAAAAAAAACTTTTTCATATAACCCGGGAAACGCCAAGTATCCAAGCTAGAATATACATACATACAGTAGAGTCTCATTTATCCAACACTCGCTTATCCAACGTTCTGGATTATCCAACGCATTTTTGTAGTCAATGTTTTCAATACATCGTGACTCTACTGTACATATATGTCATGGAACCCAGTTACAGGGCTTTGGTAATTCAGCCCTGTAACTGGGAGTCATAACATAAACAATCCCAGGAGCACCTGGCAGAAGAAGATAGAATATGCCTGGGAACTTGGGGCCGAAAGTATAAACAATTATAATTGGTCTAGTGTGTGAAAATGGTAGTAATGTGATATTGGGGGTGGGACTTGATGATGATATTTACGTGTGGTGTTACGTAGCATTAAAAGTTATAAAAATAGTTGTATGTAAACATTGAGTCATTCCTGACTTTTCCAAAGTCATGTGTTCTTCAATAAAGATTGGATTTGAGAGCAGCCATCTCTGATCTGCGTTCAGACTGATCCTTTGAAGTGAGCAGGACAATTAAGTCAGGAATCCAGTTCTCACCCTCCTGCAAATTTGCAGTGAAGTGATAATGAGCAGGGAAGGAGATCAAAGCCATGACGGAGCAAAGGGGCCTCCGCTGGGAGCTCTGCCGTTGGCAGAAGAGACATTGCAAGCAATAGCTTCCTCTACGGGGTACCCCAAGCCGGACGGCGTGACCCAGAGGATTCCCAGAGGGGGAAGAGGCGTTCCGGCGGCGGCAGAAACCAGTTGGGGATCTGGAGGAAGCATGCCGGAGACCGTGGCCCTGCGGTTATCCATCCTGGAAACTCATTTATCCAGGCTGTCGGATACCGTGGGGAGAATAGTGCCAATATTGGAAGAGAATCTCCAAAAAGAGCACATCCAATATGGCGCCGAGAGAGAGCCAAGCAAAGGAGGCGATTGGAGCCAGAGGGGACAGCGAGCTTCAACGCAGAGTCCCGCGGCGGCAAGGGACGAGGGAGACGAGGAATATTGGCAAGAGCTGGAGTTCCGGGACAGAATGGCGCGCGAAGTGGAGCGCCAGCAAGCTCTGGGAATTCTGAGGCCGCCAACCCCAACAGAGCTCCCAACCCCCCGAATGGGCGTCGGAGTAGAAAGACCACTGGGGCCAGGGATCGGGTCCAGTGGATTAGCAGACGAAGGCGGAGAGGAGCAGGAGATCCAGGAAGAGGAGGAGGATGTGCCGTACGACGGGGAAAGGCGAGATGCGGGGGCTACAGCGAGGCCAGTATGCGGATGGGGGGAAGGACCGACAGCGGCGGCAGGATTTCGGGAGCCGCGCAGAATGACCACCGGAGTGGGGCGCGGCGTGATCCAAGGAAACCCGATGCAACCCTTCCCCATGCCTCCCAGACAGCATCAACGGGCCGCTGAATGGATGCCAAGAAGGGAAGATCTCAAGCTAGAATACGGAGGGGAATCAGCCGAACTGAACTTTTTTCTAATTAGCATCAGGGGATACATGGAAGACAATGCACACACATTCCCCTCCGAAGCAAGCAGGGTTCGGGCCATCGGCAACACACTGAAGAGAGGAGCGGCCAGCTGGTATGTGCAACTACATGCCAGACAGGACCCATGCCTGAGGTCAGTGCCCCGCTTCCTCGCCGCACTGGAAAACCGGTTCAGAGACCGGCTAGAGCAATTGAGGGCTCGAGACCAGCTGAAAGGAATAAAGCAGAGGGACAAAACGGTACCCGAGTACGCAGAGGAATTCCTCCACCTCGCGGAAAGGGTACCAGAGTGGTCTGAAGTGACCAAAGTGGAATTATTTAAAGAGGGACTACACCCCGAGATTTTCAGCTGGGCAGCGCACAGAGATGACCCCGAAACGCTCCAGGGATGGATTCAACTAGCGGGGCGCGTTGAATCCACCCTGGCCCAAGTAAAGCGCTTCAGGAGCAGCGGCGGCCAGCAAAGACCGGTGGCGAGAGGTCGAGGAGAAACGAGGAAGCAGGAAAGACCCGGAGGGAGGCCGGGGATTCCCTCCAGAGGAGACGACAACAAACCTAAACCGGGATGCTTTGTATGTGGGAAGACGGGCCATCGAGCAGCAGAATGCTGGGCACGGAAGGGGGAGCCGCCAAAACCCTCAAAGCCCAAGCCAGCAACCGGGAGGCGTGCGGAGGAGGAGGTGCAAGCCCCAGAATCTTCAGAAAAATTGGTGAGTCGGGACAAACGCATGATAGTAGTGCCAATCTGCCTCTCGGGGCTAGAGAATCGGGCCACCTGCAAGGCATTTGTGGATTGTGGTTGTTCCAGGAATATTATAACTCCAGAATTAGCAGGAGCGTTGAAATGCCAGCAGATGGCGCTTGACTCCCCAATTGCGTTTTCGCAGCTAGACGGATCAGTTGCTACTGGGGAAGTATCTACAAAGGAAATACGGGAGGTCCCATGTAAAATAGGCAAATGGGAAGGAAGAATATCCTTTGTGATAGCCCCTATTGCCACATACCACGTAATATTAGGGATACCATGGCTCGAACAGGCAAATCCCGAAGTAGATTGGAGAGGAAAGAGCCTAGCATTTAAAGAACAGCAGACGCAATGGGAGATAAGCAAGATTGCAGAAGAGGAGGACGAGGGAGATGAAGAAGGTGAAATAGACCCACTGCTATTGCCACCTGAATACAGAGACTTTGTGGATGTGTTCGATCAGAAAGAGGCAAGTAAATTACCTCCCAAAAGGAATATAGAAGTAGAAATTGAAATAACCCCCGGAGCAAACTTACCAAAACCAAAAGTGTATCCCATGTCTGTGCAGGAGAAGGAGGAATTGAGGAAATACATTGATAAAAACCTGGCGCGGGGCTTCATTAAGCCATCCAATTCTCCTCTCGGGGCCCCAGTGTTATTCAGGAGAAAGAAAGACAACTCCCTAAGACTGTGCATTGATTATCGAAATTTAAATGCAATTACTAAGGACAATAAATACCCTATGCCCTTAGTAAAGGATTTAATTACCGTATTGAAAAAAGGGAGCATATTTACTAAACTTGATTTAATTGAAGCGTATCATAAATTAAGAATAAAACCGGAGGATACTTGGAAAACTGCATTTTCCTGCGCATTCGGCCATTTTGAATATAAAATTTTGCCTTTCGGTTTAAAAAATGGAGGCGGTTGCTTTATGCAGCTTATAAATGAAATACTACACCCATTGTTGTACAGAGGGGTATTCATATTCCTTGATGATATCTTGATCGTGAGTGAAGATAAGGAAAAGCACGTAAAATTGGTCCGGGAAGTTTTGCAGAGACTAAGGGAAGCAAAGCTGTACGCAAAACTGTCCAAATGTGAATTTAATAAAACTCAAATTGACTTTCTGGGGTATCGGATATCTCCAGAAGGGCTAGCTATGGATCCAGCTAAAGTATCAGATGTGAAAGAATGGGGAGTGCCTCAAACAAGGAGGCAATTGCAATCATTTCTGGGGTTTGCAAATTTTTACAGACCCTTCATAAAAGGCTTCGCGCAAATAACCGCACCCCTTACTGAACTTTTAAAAACAAAAGGGAAAGGGGAGACAGCAAAAGTAAAAGCTCCTGGCGCCAGACTAAGTTGGACGCCAGAATGCCAAAAGGCATTCGAAACCCTAAAAGAATGCTTCACAGAAGGACCCATCCTAAAACACCCCGATATCAGGAGCCCTTTCATAATCCATTGCGATGCCTCAGACTGTGCATACGGAGCAGTACTATTGCAAAAAGATCAAAATGGGAACTTAAAACCCTGTGGATATTTGTCCCGGAAGTTCAGCGAAACTGAAAAAAGTTGGCCAATATGGGAAAAAGAGGCATTAGCCATATTAAAAGCCTTAGAATGCTGGCGACACTTCCTCGAAGGAAGCGGAATCCCATTTGAAATTTGGTCTGACCATAAGAACCTCCAGTATTTAAAGTCCCCTCGAAAATTGTCCCCCAAACAGATTAGATGGGCACAATACTTCAGCAGGTTCGATTTCCAATTAAAGTTTTTTCAAGGGAAGCAGAATGTCTTGGCAGATGCTCTTTCACGCATGCCTCAACACGAAGGAATACCCACAGCAAAAGAGGGAACAATATTCTCTGACAAACAATGGGGCTTAGCTGTCAGAACAAGAGCACAAACCCAAAAGGAGAACACTGCTATGGTTGAACTCGACGGAAAAGATAATTGGGGAAACGAGCTGAAACAGTCTTATGAAGGAGACCAGTGGATCGCGTCCAATGCAGAACAGGGGGAGCAGAAGGGGGGATTTTGGTTTGTGAACAAGAAACTGTATATCCCAGCAACATTAAGGATCAAGATTTTGCATCGTTTTCACAACAACCAGAGCGCTGGTCATACAGGAATTACAAAAACAACAAAAGCAATAGCAAAACATTGCTGGTGGCCAGGGATGAGGAAGGACATAAAAAATTATGTTGTTCAATGTGATGATTGTGCCAGAAATAAATCGAGAGGAGGGAAGCCAATGGGATTATTACAAACAGTAGCAGAACCTACCAGACCTTGGGAATGTGTAGCTATGGACTTTGTGGGGGAACTACCGGTTAGCAAAGGACATCGTTATATTTGGACAGTATTGGACCTGTTTTCTAAACAGGCCCACTTTATAGCACTGACGAAACTACCATCAGCCGAGAAACTAGCTGAATTGTACATAAACCACATTTACAAACTGCATGGATGTCCCAGTAGAGTGGTCAGTGACAGAGGAGTACAATTCACAGCAAAATTTTGGGAAAAATTCCTGGAAATGCTAGGAGCAGAAAGGAGTTTAAGTTCTGCTTTTCACCCCATGACAAATGGGGCGGTAGAACGTACTCAGCAGACACTTGGGCAGTTCCTTCGAATGTACTCTAACATGAGACAAAATGACTGGTCTCGGTGGTTGGCTTTTGCAGAACTAGCTTTTAATTCGACTATACATTCAGCAACAAATAAAACCCCCTTTGAAGTAGTTTACGGGTATGAAATACAGCCTCTGCCCCAGCTGCCAAGATGGACAGAGAATGAGGGAACAGAGGCAGGGAAATGGAAAGCGCAAATGATGGAATGCTGGAGTCAAGTGACTGCATCCTTAAAAGAAGCACATAAAAAGTATAAAGTATTCGCAGACAGAAAGAGGGTGGAAGGTGATAAATTGGAGAAAGGAGATTTAGTGTGGCTAAGTACCCAAAACATCAAACTGGGGCTACCTTCGAAAAAATTGGGCCCTAAATATATTGGACCATTTAGAATACAGGGTGTTATCAACGAGGTGACTTTCCAGTTGGCATTGCCAAAAAGTTTAGGGAAAATACACCCTGTATTCCATCGTAGCTTACTAAAAAAATATATGGGTACTTTGGACAAAATGGACACATAGAATTATTGTTTTGTTTCAGGCTTGTGATGAAAGAAGAACCGAAGAGGAGGACGAAGAAAAGGAGGGCACCATGTCATGGAACCCAGTTACAGGGCTTTGGTAATTCAGCCCTGTAACTGGGAGTCATAACATAAACAATCCCAGGAGCACCTGGCAGAAGAAGATAGAATATGCCTGGGAACTTGGGGCCGAAAGTATAAACAATTATAATTGGTCTAGTGTGTGAAAATGGTAGTAATGTGATATTGGGGGTGGGACTTGATGATGATATTTACGTGTGGTGTTACGTAGCATTAAAAGTTATAAAAATAGTTGTATGTAAACATTGAGTCATTCCTGACTTTTCCAAAGTCATGTGTTCTTCAATAAAGATTGGATTTGAGAGCAGCCATCTCTGATCTGCGTTCAGACTGATCCTTTGAAGTGAGCAGGACAATTATATATGTATAAACACACACATATATAAATATTTTATACTATGCAACCATCCTAACAAAAAACAACCATACAGTCCCATTAAGAGACAGGATAAAATAAAAAAGTAAATAAATAAATATTTCCATTAAAAATTCTGGAAACCAAGCCATTGGGGAGCTGGGTATGGAGAATGGAAAACTGAGTGGTGAAATTAAGCCATTGCTTTCTGTTGCTCCAGAAGCTAGAATATGCACCAATGGATTCAAACAACAAGGAAAAGATAATTTCACTTCAGAAAGATCATTTTTACTGCAATAACTGTTTTGAGTTCGGTGGGCTCTCCATGTTTTGGAGATCTTTAAACAGAGGTTGGATGAGTTTCCCTCAGGGATGCAGTACTTGTGCAAGGGATTGGATTGGATGACCTTTGGGGTCACAAAAAGGGAAATACGCACCGACCTGTGGTTTCCAATGATACGAGGCAACCGTTGTAGGACACCAACGTCAGCCGCTATCCCAATGTCCACTTCCTGGGAGTTAAAAAGATATATATACATCACACGACAGGGAAGAAAAAGGACGGAGACAATGGGTGAATTGTCTATATAGGTGGGGGACACAGACTGAAATAACCAAGGCTACCAAGTGAGGAAAAGCTTCCTCAAAATCACTCACTTTAACCTGAAACCAGGCATCCTGGGTACAGTAACGGATATCGCAGGCGGAGATGAGATTCATGCCTACAAAGGGAAGGAAAATCCATTAATTTAAAACATATTTATAGAGAAGAATCCACTTTCAGAACTTGCTAGGTTCTCCTATGGGAACTTCTATAGAATTTCTTAGATGAGCTAGAAAATTCCTCCATTGGACATATTTTGTTGGATGCTGGTCAGTGAACCCATGAGTACCAGGGTCACACCCAGCCAGTTTCAAGCTTGAAGTATAAACTCATGTCCTGTGTCAATCTCTGTCCTGTGTATTTTAATATGTATGTTATAAAAATGCATTTAAATAATTATCTTTTATAGAAATAAGTTATATTATACATTTATTAATATATTATCTATTAATACATATATTAATATACAGTAGAGTCTCACTTATCCAAGCTAAACAGGCCGGCAGAAGCTTGGATAAGCGAATATCTTGGATAATAAGGAGAGATTAAGGAAAAGCCTATTAAACATCAAATTAAGTTATGAGTTTACAAATTAAGCACCAAAACATCATATTATACAGCAAATTTGACAGAAAAAGTAGTTCAATATGCAGTAATGTTATGTTGTAATTACTGTATTTACGAATTTAGCACCAAAATATCATGATACATTGAAAACATTGACTACAAAAATGGCTTGGATTATCCAGAAGCTTGGATAAGCGAGGCTTGGATAAGTGAGACTACTGTATTAACAAATCTTGTCAACCAGAAGGTTGAGAGTTGACCTTTAGCCAAGCTTTTGTCATCTTAGCAGTTTGAAAACAAATGTCAATAGATAAATAGGAACCACATTAAAGTTGGGTGGTATTTAGGCTCAGTGTTTTGATCAGAAAAAGCAGGAAGTTTATGAACAAAGAAAGCTCTTCGGCAGGGAGATGAAGTGACAGCACCCCCTGGTGGCCAGAACCGACCACAGCCTCCAAAGATGCCTAAAGATGGGAAAGCCTATATATACTTATATCTGTTATCTGTCTTGTTATTGTTATAATTGGAATTGAATGTTTGCTGTATATGTGTTCTGTGATCCACTCTGAGTCCCCTTTGAGGTGAGAGCGGTGGGACATAAATACTGTAAATAAATAAATAATAAATAAATAATACTGTATGTGCAATCATAGAATTTTTACAATGTTTATGTGTTTTAATTATTCTGTAACCTGCCTCAAGCTACGAGGAGAGGCAGGTAAGAAATAAAAGACCAAGAACAAGCCACGAGAGTCAAGACAAGATCCACCCAGAGGAAAAGTGTTCTTACCATACAACAAGGGAACCAATGACCGCATAGGGAAGCTGATGAAAAAACACAGCCTACAAACTATCTACAGACCCAATAAGAAAATCCAACAAATTCTCTGTTCAGCAAAGGACAAGAGGGATCCTCTCAACTCTGCAAGTCTACCATATACCATGCAGCTGTGGGCAAGTCTACATAGGGACCAACAAACACAGCAGCATTACCCAGACACAAATCAAGGAATATGGAAGGCACTGCAGACTTAACTCAAACAGAGAAGTCAGCCATAGCAGAGCACATGATGAACCAACCTGGACACAGTGTATTATTTGAGAACACAGAAATGCTGGATCACTCCAACCACTATGTTAGACTACATAGAGAAGCCATTGAAATCCACAAGAAGCATGTGGACAATTTTAACAGAAAATCTGGCCACCAGTATTAAAAAAAACTCTAAAATCAGGACAGTAATTAAAAAACAACACTCATAAAACAAGAGAATTTCAGATAGGAATCCATCAGGGCTAGCTATCACCTCCCAACAAAGGATTCCAGGCAGGGAAGCAGTCAGGCTTTGAATCTGCAAGGCCATTCAATGATAACAAAATGGTCAATTGCAACATTCACACTTGCCTCAAGCAGACAAGAGTTCTTTCTCCCACCCTGGAGATTCCACAGATATATAAACCCCACGTGCCTAGTTCCCAACAGACCTCACAACCTGAGGATGCCTGCCATAGATGTGAGCTAAACGTGAGGAGAAAATGCTTCTGGAACACAGCCATACAGCCTGCAAAACTCACAGCAACCCAATTAAAATAATTATTTTTACTGGTATAATTATAATATTGTATATCCCACACTTTTTCTCAAGATCTGGGGGTGGTGTACAAAAAAAGCAATGAAACCAATTCAAAATAAGGAAATGTTTAAAAGCTAAAAACAGGTTGAAGTATTAGCCAATAAAAACATAATGAGGCATTTGCCACCTCCTGGACCTACAAAGGAGGGACTTCACTAATGGTCCCACATGCAAAAATGGACTGTCCCCAGGTCTGCATAGCCACAGTAAGGCGGACTAGATCATTCATGTGTTTTCAGGCTCTGAGATCACATTACACTTCAGTCATGGAAAAGGAAGGGCAGATGATGTATCAGAAAGCCTTTTTTTGCATGATTTAAGCACAATGCTGCCCTCTGAGGTTAGAGAGGTAAAATGAGCCAAGACCCAAGTCCACAGGGCAGTGCTTGGTGTGTGGCAAAATCAAGGTTTACTATTTCATTTATTTTCAAACCATGATTGCTTGTATTCATGGGTTCAAATTCTGTGGATACATATAGAAAGCCAACTGCATTTTGAAAGACACTACTTGGTTATCTCCTAACACAGTGGTTTCCGAACATTTTTCAGCCATGGAACTATAAAATCACATATTAAGTACCAAACAGGCGCAGTATCCAATTGCATGAATTCAGAGATTCAAAGAAACACAGATTCAAAGAAACATTCAAAGAAACATAGTTACAGGTAAACAATCTGTACGTCTTCTTTGTGGTCTCTGTGAATCACACCATAAGGTGATTAATACAGTAGAGTCTCACTTATCCAACATAAATGGGCCAGCAGAATGTTGGATAATAAGAGATTGAGGAAAAGCCTATTAAATGCCAAATTAGGTTATGATTTTACAAATTAAGCACCAAAACATCATGTTATACAAAAAATTTGACAGAAAAAGTAGTTTAATACTCAGTAATGCTATGTAGTAATGACTGTATTTACTAGGCTTGATCGATCCACGAAAAATTTGATTCTAAACTCGTTGCAAAAGTAGAGGGGGGCAGCGTTTCGTTTTTGAAGGTATTTCCGAATTTTGCCCCCCAAAAATTTCGAAATTAACGAAAATTCGTTATTTTCTAAATTAATTCGTTAATGGCGGACGCGCATGCGCAATTCCCAAAAACAGCACAGAGGGAGAGGACTTTACAGGACTCTCCCACCCTCATTTTTTGAGTGATCTTCTTCAAACTTGGTACAGTGGTAGAACACATTTAACACTGATAGCCCACCAAAATTTGGAACGTTTCCCTTATCCTCTGATTTTTGGCGAATTTTCATAGCTTTTATAATAAACCATTTTTTAATAATTGCAGAAATCTGTTCCTGGTTTGAAAGTCTTATTTCCTGTTAAATTGGGTTGTCTTTACTGTGAAAGTCATTGTTCTACTTCAGAAACTTTGTTTTTGTGGCTGAAACTTTGTTAAATTGGTGTGTGTGTGATATATACTGTGTATATATATAGTCCCTGCATATGTGTGTGTGTGTTTGTGTGTGTGTGTGTATAGGTAAAGGTAAAGGTATCCCTTGACGTTAAGTTCAGTCATGTCTGACTCTGGGGGTTGGTGCTCATCTCCATTTCTAAGCCCAAGAGCCAGTGTTGTCCATAGACACCTCCAAGGTCATGTGGCCGGTATGACTACATGGAGTGCCATTACCTTCCCGCCAGAGCGGTACCTATTGATCTACTCACATTGGCATGTTTTCAAGCTGCTAGGTTGGCAGAAGCTGGAGCTAACAGCGGGCACTCACTCTGCTCCCGGGATTTGAACCTGGGACCTTTCGGTCTGCAAGTTCAGCAGCTCAGTGCTTTAACACACTTCGCCATCGGGGCTCATGTATATATAATATACATACACATACACACAATGTGGAGAATATGTGGAAAGGTAGATAGATAGATAAGTTGGGAGCCACAGCGAAGGCACCTTCCTGGGAGCAAGGTCTAATAATAATAATAATAATAATAATAATAATAATAATAATGATAAAAAAATCCCTTACAATATCCAAGATGGGTACCATTATTGGCAGAGAAAGCCAAGCTGTAGGAGTTGAAATCCAATCATTTATCCTCCCTATAGAATCAATTTTATATGCATTTTTAGCTACAGAAAAGCTAAAATCAGGACAGTAAAAGAACAACACCCAGAAAATGGGAATTCCAGACAGGAAACAATCAGGGCCAGCTAATACCTCCAAACAAAGGATTCCCCCAAGTAGGAAGCAGCCAGGCTTTGAAGCTGCAAGGCTATTCAATGCTAATCAAGGTGACCAATTGCAACATTCACACTTGCCTCCCACAGACAAGAGTTCTTTCTCCCACCCTGGACCTTCCACAGATATATAAACCCCACTTGCCTAGCTTCGCACAGACGTCAAAACCTCACCGCCGGGCCCCTCTCTGTCTCTCTCTGTCTCTCCATTCCCGGCTCCATCCGCCGCCTTCCCGCCTCACAGAGAGACACCAGGTCTGAGCTGAGGCGAGGCGGCGGCAGCCATTTCCCCCCTCCGTCTTCCTCCTCCTCCTCCTCGGCCTCCTTCCCCCTCGCCCCCTCCCATTGGCTGAGCCCGTGATGCCCCTTTTGCTGAGGGGCAAAAGGAAAGGGCCTGAATGGTGGGAGTTTGGGTGATTTGCAAAAGCTTTTTTTTCCTAACGAAAAAAACGACGAAATAAGAAAAAATGGCCTCTCGCGATTCGAAACCGCGATATCCAGACGTGTGGACAATCAAGGCCGTATATTGCTTCAAAACAAACGAAAATAACGAATTAATAACGGGTAACGGGGAAATGGAATTATTTGAGCAAGCCTAGTATTTACGAATTTAGCACCAAAATATCATGATGTATTGAAAACATTGACTACAAAAATGCGTTGGATAATCCAGAACGTTGGATAAGCGAATGTTGGATAAGTGAGATTCTACTGTATGTATAATAAGGTGGTGGGAGTCATGACACCAATGTTTATAGTACAACAAAGGGTTTTATTGTCCATCAAGTAGAAAAACGTGTATAAAAAACAGCTTCAGAAACCGCTACCTGAATGTATTCATACTCCAAATTATCCTAATTTGTGATGGAGAAACACAGAAAACAGATATCATGTTAGGGACACAGCTGACTGAAACTGGCATAGGGTGTTGTGTGGTTTCTGGGCTGAATGGCTGCATTCTAGCAAGATGCCAGCCACAGATGCAGGTGAAACATCAGAAGAAAATGCTGCTAGAACATGGCCATACAGCCCAGAAACTACACAGCACCCCAGCAATTCTGGCTGTGAAAGCCTTCAACAATACATGAAACTGGCATGGCTCACCTCCTCCAATGCATCCCCCGTGGATGGCAGCGATGACGGGTTTAGGGCACTAAAATAGAGAAGAAAAGTGAGTCCGGGATGGAAGCACTCCCTTAGGAAGAGATATCCTGAGCCGTGCAGCCAGCCCCTTCCGCACCTTCTCCAGCACCGTGAAGGTCTCCTGATACTCCCGGATCTTCCGGCGGATGTTCCAAGCCTTGCGCGCCGTGTCGTCCCCTCCCACCATCACGAAAATGCTGCCCATCTCCATCAGGTCGATGCCTGTAGGGGATTATTTGGAAAAGGAGTGTCCAAACTGTGGCCAGTGGGATGCCAAGTATCCCAGCTGTGATTTGGGGGGTGCTTTCTAGGCCACACTGCTTTGCCTCACCTGACGTGAAGAGTTTCCCGGCGCCAGATATCACCACCGCATGGCATTCGGAGTCCTGAGAGATCTTGTTGAAACACTCCACCATCTCCCTAGGGCAAAGGGGGACAATAAAAAGAGCTGGTCCATTTGGGTTTGGGGGGATATCTCTCACACATTTGCAGCCTGGGAAACTCTAAAATCAGGGTGAGCTAACACCTCCCAACAAAGGATTCCCCCAGGCAGGAATCAGCCAGGCCTGGAAACTGCAAAACCTTTCAGTGCTAATCAAGGTGATTAATTGCAACAGTCACACTTGCCTCCAACAGACAAGAGTCCATATTTTATTTATTTATTTCTCACATTTATATCCCGCCCTTCTCACCCAAAGGGACTCAGGGCGGCTTACAACAGTGGCAACAATTAGATGCCCATACAAACCAATATAAAACAACACATAAAACAGTTAAAACTATTAAAATACATCATGAATTAAAAATATACATTTCAAACATAAAATCAGATCCATTCTTCCTCATGCTTTGTCCATAGTTCAGTCTGTGTCATTTTCATCATTTATTGATTAAAAGCCTGGGCACACAGCTATGTTTTTAGGGCTTTTCTGAAGCCCAACAGGGTTGGAATTTGACGCATTTCTCTTGGGAGTGTTCCACAATCGGGGAGCCACCACCGAGAAGGCCCTGCCCCTCGTTCCCACTCCGAGGCAGGTGGGACCGAGAGCAGGGCCTCTCCAGATGATCTCAGGGATCTTGCTGGCTCATAGGAGGAGATACATTCGGACAAGTAGATGAAAACAACCATACTTTCTATGGCCTGTGAATACTGCATACTCCTGTTACCTCCAGAAGGCAACATTCATGGCATTCCTTTTCTCTGGCCGGTTGAGCTCGACATGCAAGACCTTATCCCGCACTCGCTCCAGCTTCAGGGTCTCGTAGGTGTCCACAGCACTGCTCTTCTCCTGCTGCTGCTGCTGGATTGGAGTCATCCTTAAGCCACGACAGGGGACAGCACAGACCAACAAACCTGAGGATAGGAAAGCACAGTGTTAGTAGCAATGAACCACACTTTGTTTAGAAGGTAATCTAGCTTAAGGTAAGCCTGGGCAAACTTGGGCCCTCCAGGTGTTTTGGACGTCAACTCCCACAACTGGCTGTTAGGAATTGCGGGAGTTGAAGTCCAAAACACCTCGAGGGCCCAAGTTTACCCAGACCTCCCCTAATGCATGATTTCCTTGACAGGATTTGTAGAGGAGTTTTACCTTTGCCTTTATCTGAGGCTGAGAGAGTGTGAATTGCCCAGTGATTTTCAGGGCTGCACAGGGACTACGACTCTGCTCTTTACAGCTGGGGCCAAATGCTCAAACCATTACACCACACTACCTCTGCATCAATGGGAATTTGAGCCAGGTAATATCTTCCTTCTTTATCAACTGAAGAGATGAAGCCTTCCATGGGTTCACGTCAAGGTCCAGAGTGCAAAAGTCACTTCACCCCTGGTGACAGAAATCCCCCAATGCAATTTGGTCCCTGCCTTATCAGTAAAAAAACAAAATCGTAAAGAATAGAAAAACTAAATTGACAAGTTAATCATTAGGATCTTTCCGTAATATCAACCTCACACTAACCACAGGCCTGTCTCTGTTAATAAAAAAACCAGTAAGGACAGAATTGGGTTGTATGGAGTAGAATAAATAAAAATGCAAAGGGATAATGCCTGTCAGAATAAATGAATCAAGCAGTGGAACTCTTCACTTCACTTCACTTTATTTCTTAATTAGTCGCTCTCCACCAGAGTGCTCCGAGCGACTTATAATTTAAAATATCATTCCACAATATAAAAACATTCAACATAGAAACATTCAACAGTGACTATTTGGCAAATTAGATCTGATTTACTTAAATGCACAACCAAACAACCAAACTCTCTGCCTTGGAGTCCGGTGGAAGCTCCTTCCTTGGAGGCTTTTAAACATAGCTCATCTGTCAGGGGTGCTTTTGATTGTGCTTTTCCTACACAGCAGGGGGTTGGACTAGATGACCCATGCTGTCCCTCCAACTCTGTGATTCTCCTCTGACCCTGGGCAAGTCACATTTTCTCAGCCTCAGAGGAAATGGAAACGACTTGCAAGATGCAACAACAGCAAAGGCTAACACTGCGCAATGCAAAGAGAAGAAGCCCTGGCATTGCAAGTTCTTGCCTAGCTTGTTTTGCAACTAGGAGGGAAGGAAGGAAATATCTCAGTGGATGGCATGTTTTGGCCTATGTATCTATTTCAATGTCCTACACAAGCTAAAGTGCACAGTGTTTTTCCAAAATGAAAAACAAAATCCATTGAGCACTTGGTGATACAGTAGAGTCTCACTTATCCAAGCTAAACAGGCCAGCAGAAGCTTGGATAAGTGAATATCTTGGATAATAAGGAAGGATTAAGGAAAAGCCTATTAAACATCAAATTAGATTATGATTATACAAATGAAGCACCAAAACACCATGTTATACAACAAATTTGACAGAAAAAGTAGTTCAATACGCAGTAACGTTATGTTGTAATTACTGTATTTACGAATTTAGCACCAAAATATCATATATTGAAAACATTGACTACAAAAATGGCTTGGATTATCCAGAAGCTTGGATAAGAGAGGCTTGGATAAGTGAGACTCTACTGTAGATGTGTCTCCCTTAGCAATTTAAGGGAGAGGTTGACAAGCTGGAATGGAAGTCCAGAAGAGGGTGACGAAAAGGATCAAGGGTCAGGAGAACAAGTTCTGTGAGAAGCTGGGCAAGCTTAGCCTGCAGAACAGAAGGGTGAGAGGAGACATGATGAGGGCCATGTATAAATATGTGAGGGAGAAGGGAGCAATCTTGTTTTCTGCTGTCCTGGAGACTAGGACGCGGAGAAATGGCTTCAAACTAAAGGAAAGAAGATTCCACCTGAACATTAGGAAGAACTTCCTGCAAGAGAAAGCTGTTCAGCAGTGGAACTCCCTGCACCCGAGTGTGGTGGAGGCTCCTTCTTTGGAGGCTTTGAAACAGAGGCTGGATGGCCATCTGTCGGGAGAGCTTTGAAGGAGATTTTCCTGCTTCTTGGCAGGGGGTTGGACTGGATAGCTCATGAGGTCTCGTCCAATTCTGTGATTCTATGATTCCCTTGTTTTCCCTGTAGATTCTTTTGGGCATTCCTCCAGTATATGCTCTTTTTGTTTTGCCACTGGCCAGGTGATTAATTCACGTTGTGCAATAGTTATGAGTTTAAAAGGCCATTTTAAGTGTATTTTAATTTTGTTTCTAACACACCGTTACTAATTGTCTTGCATTTTTACACTCGTCTATTGTGGGATTGTGAGTCGCCCTGAGTCCCCATGGGAACAAAGAAAGGCAGGGTATAAATAAAGTTAATAATTATTATGATAGTAGTTTGGATAAAATGGAATAAAATCATTACAGAGTATCATCTTTTATGTACTGTATAGTCAATGTACATAGATTTGAAATATGCAATTTGGATTTTAAGAAAGATGTCTATCAGTTTGAATAATATTTTAGTTTCAGAGCTGCATGCTTTGACTTACGGTACATTTCATGTCTAACAACCATTCAGTGGAAGTGCTAATATCTCTTAATCTTTTGATTTGACATACTTTAGTATGAAATTGAGCCCCTGATGGTGCAGCAGATTAAACTGCTGAGCTGCTGAATTTGCTGACTGAAAGGTTGGCAGTTCGAATCCAGGAAGTGGGGCGAGCTCCAGCTTTTAGCCCCAGCTTCTGCCAACCTAGCAGTTCAAAAACATACAAATATGAGTAAATCAATAAGTACCGCTCTGGCGGGAAGGTAATGGTGCTCCATGTAGTCACACCGGCCACATGACTTTGGAGGTGTCTACGGACAACGTCGGCTCTTTGGCTTAGAAATGGAGATGAGCACCAACCCCCAGAGTTGGACACAATGAAACTTAATGTCAAGGAGAAAATTTACTTTTATCTTAGTAATAAATTAAATTGATGTTCCAAGTGTAAAATGTTGAGATTATAATTCAACATTCCTCCTCATAGGGATGCATAATAAAAAAATATGAGCTTTTGCCTTACTCATTAATGTCTTGGTTGTATGCGAGTAAGCAAAAACATGTGTACTCTGCATATTACCCACACTATGTTTCTGAATATAGACTTGGTTTACTTTGGGATTTGGGTGGGTTGTTATTGTATTTGTGTTTATGGCTGTTTTTAAGGCAATGAATGTTTGGCTTCATGTTTGTGTTTGCTGGAATCCGCCGAGTCCCCTTGGGAAGATAGGGCAGAATACAAATAAATTATTATTATTATTATTATTATCATCATAATTAGCCATCTTGAATCTCTATATGGGGAGGTAAAGCAGGATAAAAAGTAAATAAAACAAATAGAATAGTAATTCTAAAGTAATTGACTAGAGAATAAAGAAGAGAGAGAATTGGGGGGAAAGCAACATTTCCAAGGGAGGAGAGAGAAGCACTGAGCTATGGAAACTGAAGTGGTGTCAAACCACGTAAAGTTGACAGTGTAGACCAGGCATGGGCAAACTTGGGTCCCTCAGCCGCTTAAGCAGCTGAGGGGGGAAGGAAGGGGCCTGAGGCTGTTAGGAATTGTGGGAGTTGAAGTCCAAAACACCCGGAGGGCCCAAGTTTGCCCATGCCTGGTGTAGACGACTGAAGGGACTAAAATGGGGGGAAATATACCTCCCCAGGAAGGGTTAAATCTTGGAAAAGTGACTTTTAAGTTCCAAAACCCTCCACTGATTTGGAGGATTCTGGGTTTTGTAGTCCAAAAGGAGTAACTCTTCTGAAACAGCAAAGCTTAGGAGCTTTGTGTTGTCGAAGTCTTTCATGGCCGGGATCACAGGGTTGTTGTATGTCTTTCGGGCTATGTGGACATGTTCCAGAAGTATCTCCTGACGTTTCGCCCACATCTATGGCAGGCATCCTCAGAGGTTGTGAGGTATGGAAAAACTAAGCAAGGACTGTTTATATATATCTGTGGGAAGTCCAGAGTGAGGGAAGAACTCTTGTCAGTTGGAAGCCAGCTTAAATGTTCCAGTTAATCACCCTAATTTGCATTGAATGGCTACATCTAGCTATTTTATGTCTGGGGGCATGCTTTGTTAACTGCCTCTAGTTACCATGTCTCAGAGTGTTGCTTCTTATTTACTGTTCAGATTTTTGAGTTTTTTAATACTGGTAGCCAGATTTTGTTCATTTTCATGGTTTCCTCTTTTCTGTTGAAGTTGTCCACATGTTTGTGAATTTCAATGGCTTCTCTGTGTAGTCTTACATAAAAAGAACTATTACATAAAAAGAACCTATTTTAACTTCACCAAAACATTGAAATTCTGTTTCACAGAAAACATTGAAATGAAATATAATCATTGAGACACTTAGGGTGAACTGTTTTAAGAGTGAATATCCTGAAGGCTTCCTGTTGTTGTAGTTTGGTGCATAAATCTGTGTTTGAGGAAGAAGTAACTACCTCTAGGACTAGAACCCTGAATGATTCAGGACTACGGTTCATGTCATTGAAATGTTTATACAGGCTTGAGTCAATGGCCCGATTCATAATCTTACTCTTGTGTAGTCTGACATGATAGTTGTTGGAGTGGTCAAGCATTTCTGTGTTCTCAAATAATATACTGTGTCCAGGTTGGTTCATCAAGTGGACATCCTGATCAGCTTCGATGTGGTGTCCCTATTTACCAAGGTCCCAGTAGCTGACACCCTCACACTAATCAAACAAAACTTCCCAGAAGACATCACAGCCCTGTTTCACCATTGCCTCACCACTAGCTACTTTCAGTGGGACACTGGATTCTATGAACAGAAAGATGGGAGTGGCCATGGGGAGCCCCCTCAACCCAGTAGTAGCAAATTTCTATATGGAACACTTTGAAAAACAAGCCCTAGAAACAGCACCAAAAAAAGCCAACTGTTTGGTTCAGATACGTAGATGACACCTTCACAATTTGGAGTCATGGAGAGGAAGAACTCAGCAAGTTCCTGGACCACCTTAACAGCATCCACCCAAACATCCAATTCATCATGGAAAAAGAAAAGGAAGGAAAACTGCCATTTCTAGATGTTCTGGTCATCCGCAAACCCAATCAACAATTGGGCCACACAGTTTACAGAAAACCTACACACACAGATAGATACCTTCATAAAAACTTCAACCATCACCCAAGTCAAAAAAGAAGCACAATCAAAGCCCTGACAGACCGTGCACAAAGAATCTGTGAACCTCACCTCCTCCAAGGTGAACTAAATCACCTAAACTAGGCTCTACAGGCCAATGGAGACTCCACCACAGACATCAGAAGAGCTGCAAGGCCAAGAACAAGCCATGAGAGGAAAGACAAAGATCCACCCAGAGGAAGGTGTTCTTACCATACATCAAGGGAACCACTGACCGCATAGGCAAACTGATGAAGAAGCACAACCTACAAACCATCTACAGACCCACAAAGAAAATCCAACAAATGCTACGGTCAGCGAAAGACAAGAGGGATCCTCTCTCCTCTGCAGGAGTCTACCGGATACCATGCAGCTGTGGACAAGTCTACATAGGGACCCCCAAATGTAGCAGCATTGCCCAAACACGAGTCAAAGAACATGAAAGGCACTGCAGACTCACTCAACCAGAGAAATCAGCCATAGCAGAGCACTTGATGAACCAATGTGGACACAGTATATTATTTAAGAACACAGAAATGCTTGACCACTCCAACAACTATCATGTCAGACTACACAGAGAAGCCATTGAAATCCACAAGAAGCATGTGGACAACTTCAACAGAAAGGAGGAAACCATGAAAATGAACAAAATCTGGCTACCAGTATTAAAAAACTCAAAAATCAGAACAGTAAATAAGAAGCAACATTCTGATACATGGGAACTAGAGGCAGTTAACAAAGAATGCCCCCAGGCATAAAGTAGCTAGACGTAGCCATTCAATGCAGATTAGGGTGATTAACGGGAACATTTAAACTCGCTTCCAACTGACAAGAGTTCTTCCCTCACCCTGGACTTCCCACAGATATATATAAACCTTCCTTGCTTATTTTCTCCATACCTCACAACCTCTGAGGATGCCTGCCATAGATGTGGGCGAAACGTCAGGAGAGAATGCTTCTGGAACATGTCCACACAGCCCGAAAGACATACAACAACCTTGGGAGTCCGCTGGGGGATTCTGGGAGTTGTCGTCCAAAGAGGGAACTTCCCCACTTTTTAGAGGCGGGGAGAAGGCCTCCACTCACTTTTCCGCAGCAGCAACCCCTTCAGAGCAACACCGGCCCCGGCCATGGCTCACCTCCTCAGGAAAGTCGCAGAGCCTTGCTTGGTCATGTGACAGCCCTCAAGCTCACGTGACCCCCGGCCAAGATGGCTTCCCCAGACCAGAAGGCAGAAAATGGGGCGTGTCTATACTTAGCGCCCAGGGATGATTGACAGCAGCGTGCGCCCCCTGGTGGGCAGAAAGGCGAACTGGGCTGCAAAAGACATTCAATAGCTCAGCCACTCCCAAACTGGTCCTCCACGTGTTTTGGACTCCCAACTCCCATCAGCCTTTGGATAGGGAGATTCTGAGGTCCTATCTATATTGCCATGATTCCAGATTATTTGCTTTCAACTACAATCAGGCACGGGCAATCTTTGGCCCTCCAGTTGTTTTGGACTCCAACTCTCACAATTCCCGAGTCGATATGACAGTGTACACGCATGTAATCAAGTTCTATAGGCGCCTCCGGTGGCCTAGGGGATAAAAGCCTCCTGACTTGAAGGCTGCCAGGTTCGAATCCCATCCGGGGAGAGCGCGGATGAGCTCCCTCTATCAACTCCAGCTCCATGCGGGGACATGAGAGAAGCCTCCCACAAGGATGGTAAAAAACATCAAAACATCCGGGCAATGTCCCCTGGGCAACGTCCTTGCAAACTGCCAATTCTCTCACTCCAGTAGCAACTCCGGTTGCTCCTGACACGAAAAAACAATCAAGTTCTATGCAGATCTTTAGAAACTGGATTATATGGCAGTGTATATGGAGCCCCAGACACCTGGAGGACCAGATTTTGGGGCTCAAGACATTAGGACTTGAGGATAACAAGGTTGTACCAATTCTGCAGATAGCAGTTGGAAAGCACTTTATGTTGAGCGAGTGGGCTTATTGACAAAAGACCCTCGCCATAAATGCACAGCAGAGTAACTTATTAGCAGCAGCGTGACCCAGCGCTAGTAGCCAGAAGTGATAAAAATGACAAAAACACAGACCAATGTTATCCATTTCTTGAGGCTTTTCTTTGTAGCAAAATAATATGGTTGCACTATTTACAAAAACAAGGTTTCATAACACAAATAAAAGTTCTTTATACTTCCTTCTTTGCTTCCACGCTGGGCTTCTTTCTCGTGCAGATCAACAGCTTCACAACGAACTTACACAGGAGCTTCACACAGTAACTTTACACAGCAGCCTTCACACAGTAGCTTTACACACAGCAGTCTTTACACTAGAGCCTTTGCACTACCTCACAGAGGCCTTCTCTCACTATGACTAACACTGAGGTCTACCGAGTGGACCAAAGCTAGGTCTCAGGACGACACTAGCTTTGGTCCACTAACTCAACTAGCTTCAGCCTACTCACTTTCCTCAGGTAGCCTATTTAACCCTTTCAGTGCTTGACTCACATTTTTGTAATTAAAATACCTAATTTTTAGTATTTTAGACATTTTATCTGCCCTGCCTCCTTTTTATTAGAACTCTGGGGAGTTTGTAGTTTGGTCAGGCGCAAAAACGGCTCCAAATTCCAAATATTGGTAGCGTCAAAAACCTGCATATCCCAGGATGACACAGGATGGAAACACAGTGGTTAAAAGTGCTGCCAAGCTGCAATAACTGTGTGGGCATAGCCTGGCGCCTCTTCTACCCTGCTCTGTATCCCAGGATCTGATCCCAGATTACCTTTTTATCCCAGATTATCTGGCAGTGGAGACTCGCATAATGCAGTTCAAAGCAGATAATTTGGAATCGTATCCTGGGATATAAGGACAGGTTAAAAGGGAGCCTAAGAGACAGAGCTTCTGGGTTTCTTGAGAACATATCCAAAGCAAGAAAAATGCCAAATCAAATTGAGTTTTTTTGTTTCTGTAAACTGGGTGAAACTGTATTGTTTACTCCTAGAGGAGTGCAGAACGATGCGAGGACCTCGCTGCTCTTTGTCTATATCCACATAGCATGGTTGAAGGTAAGATAAAGCCTAGTACTCTGAATATACCCTTAAGACCAGAGTTCGAATCTCTGCCCAAACATGGAAATCAGCAGATGAAAACTTTAGTCCCCCAAACAAAGGGGGGGGGGGTCTCTCCATCTCTTATCACAATCACAGCTAAAGATAGGGCATATGCTTTAAAACTTGGCTCTTATTCCACATTGCTTTGTGAGTCACTCTAAGCGGGCAAAAGCATGTTTGTTTTTGGGTTTGTTTTTTTTCAGACAGTGCGGCAACTTGAAGACACATACGAACAGGGAATGAATAACTAGGTTGCAATGTATGATGCCTCTCTGGTATGAAGTGAAGCCCACAAAACTCAAAGGGGTTTTTCTAAATATGTGATGAAATAATTAACATTCTGGAGGAGGAATGCAAACACAAATTTCTTTGCAGGTTTATGCAGACATAAGACTTCTGGGCCCTCAGGCCTCACTTTCGTCAACAAAAAGGGAAAGCGAGGCTGGATCTACACTGCTATATAATTCAGTTTCTGAATCCAGATTATCTACTTTGAACTTGATTATATGATTCTACACCAGGCATGGGCCAACTTCAGCCCTCCATGTGTTTTGAACTTCAGCTCCCACAATACCTAACAGCTGGCTGTTAGGAATTGGAGGACCGAAGCTGGCCCATTCCTAATGTAGACTCATATAATCTGGTTCAAAGCAGGTAATTTGGATTCATAAACTGGATTATACACCAGTGTAAATTGGGGGGGGGGGGGGGGGACACATGAGAAGAAAGAGAAACTGAGACATTTTAGTATAACTGAAAATGTGGAGTGACAAATGATCAACTGTGACCCCATCTACACTGCCATATAATGCAGTTCACTGCAGTTAAACTGCATTATATGGCAGTGCCAATGGAAGCCGAAACTGCCAATTCGGGTGGTGCATATGATTTTAGCACCATTTTGTTAATAGCTTTCTTTGCATAGAAACTTCAAACTTTGCAAAAGCATCACCACCACTGCCATTTTTGTGACCGGTTTATTTTCCGAACAGCTTTATTAAGGTGTGCCAAACAGCACAGGCAGCACATAGTATGAATCGGGGGAAGGGGGGACAAGTCACATGAACAATACTTTTAAAATCAGATGTCATCAGGATGCCCCAGGGTTTGTCTTCTCCCAAGGGATCATACAGCTGCAGGCAGCTTCTACTTATGCTTTTATTTTTTTTATTTAAAAAAGAGGGAACAAAGGAAGGGGTGCTTTGCCAAAAAGGAAAGAAAAACACGTACGCACAAAAAAAAAAGGGACTTAATGGAGAAGTCTTCCTTGGCAAACACCTACAGAACTTACGAGGCATGCTGGGCGGTGGAAAAGCAGAGCTTCAGTGTGTACGGATACGGCCCATCTGAGAGGAAGGAAGACATGTTTGTTAAGCATTCCCTAAACTTAATTTTATTCCTATACACTACAAGCATCAAAGGATTTACATCCGATTTAACAGACGAGGAAGCCAACTTATGGAAAAGCTGAAACCTTCCCAAATCTGAGTCACTTGATGAAGGAAGTCCTGCTAGATCTCAATCCTTGACAAAAACATTAAGGATGATACTCCCAATTTCACTTCCAACCAATAATCAGAAAGAAATGTTTTTAAAAAGTGAACTCCTTTCACTTTAAACCCACAAATAAATGAGGCTACACTGCGATATCCTGTGAAGCTTGACACAGGATATCACAGGTCACGTTAATTATCATGTAAATAAAATCTACACATAATCTCATAAAAGTTAAACCCACTATCTTCCAAAGCTTAATATCTACAATAAGTAAAAACTGGTGTACAAGTGCGACAAGGCTTACTTGGGTTTTTCATCTGATAATGGTTGAGGAACGCCAGGGTCTCCAAAGCATCACCTTTGGTTTCCCACTCCAGCAAACCGGAAGAGCTCCTTTCGCCTGCGGAGACATTAAAAGCGTAAAAATTCGATGTTTTATCATGCTCTCCTACTCATAAAGGGCTCAAGAATTAAAACACAATACCATTAAAATAATGGGCAGTAAAATGACAACTAAACAAACAACAGTTTCAAAAGGCCTTTAAATGATAACCTACTACAATTAAAAGACTTGATTCATCAAAGAGTTAACTACAGGGTATACTTACTTTTCCCCGAAAACACTTTGACTGAAGCTGGTCTCTTCACCCCAAGTTCATCACAAATCTAACAAAAGGAAAAAAAATCATATTCAAGATTAAGCAACAAGACTATTCATACATTTTATTGACACTTGCAATCTGTCTGCTCCCGTTTGCTGTTCACATACATTCAGAAAGGGATTCTGGTAGACACTGTTCTTTACCTTGCCTGTAGTAAAAGGCAGGCACACACTTGTAATGTAGAATCAGCTAGAAGACCGTTCTACTTTTCTGGAAGCCAACACTAAAAACCTGTGTTTTCTAGCCCTTTCCCCATCTGCTCAATGGTAATGCTGCTAAAAAATTTCCAACAATAAAGATGAGGAGGAAAGGAGTTTGGATGGACTTAAAGGCCCTTACAAAAAGGAGCACCAGTGCAGTCACTTCACTGAGGTATGCCTGTATTGAGGAGTATATCCAATAAGAAAATAGTCTCATCTGCTTCAATAGATTAATTCCACACTGGAGCCCTCTAGAGGTTATTCAAATGCATCTTCCAACAGGCCTAGCAAGCACAGCCAATGAGAATGAAAATTGGGAGTTGCCCACCAACAACATCTGAAGAGGTAGCTTCCTCTTTTGCCATAGCTTCTCTCTTTTGGCACTCAACTTATTTCTCGTTGAGTCCCTAAATACTAGAAATGTCAATACAATGGAGCAGGTCTTGGGACTGACACAAAGACCAGAACACTTACCTCGTAGAAATTATCTTCGGTCACCTCCAGAGGAGCATTGAAGAAATGGAGCACGTTGCTGGGGTGCTGGATCCTGTTCTTGGCAGCCTGCTCCGGAGTGGAAAACCGGTTGTTCCGAGAACCACTAAAGTCCTTGTAGCTGCACGAACCATCTTCAAGACCATATGACTGCCCTGGCATGATGGCCTGCTGCTTGGATACACTGCAGGGGAAAAGGAAGAAAGGCAACTTAAATGCAGACATAACCATCTGACGAGGAGAGCGGAGCTGAGAGTCAAAGCAAGGGGGACTTACCACACATTCAGCTTCTGATCAAACATGAAATTGTTGTTGAGATGGGTGATCGCTCGGTCCACAGCATAGCCATCTGCCATCTCCACCATGGCTGCTCCAGGCTTGCTTTTCATGAATTTCACCTAAAATACGAATCCCCTTGCTTAAAACATGCAAGTCAAACCCCACTGACAAAAATGGTTTTCCTTTTAGGGTCAAGGCACCAAACAAGCAATATAACTCCAACTTTGCAACCAATACTTTTTCAAGACGTCTCCATGTTTCCCGGTTCCTGTAGCCAAAGTCACTCTCATCTTTCCTTGTGCTACTAGTTCTCAAAAGCCCCATTTTTTTTTTACTTAAGAGCAATGTGATTTTCCAATTTAGGCAATTATGTTCAAAGTATATTTAAGGTAAGCTAAACACTCTGGCCAATATAGTTATGCTGATTTTGAATGCCTTAAATTTACTTGTTTTTTCAGAAGTTGTAACATTTTCCAGGTTCTGCTCAATCCAATGCAGAGACCAACAGTTTTCAAAAAAGAGTTCAGTCAATTCTCTGCTTCCTAAACTGTGGGCTGGAAACTATCTGGAAAATTTGATTCCCAAGGTCAACAAAGCTTCCAGTACAGACCTGTCCTGAAGTAGGAACAACAACCTGTAGTGAAATATCCAACAACCATCCCTTCACCTTGGTGTCTCTGGGCACTGCACTGCCACATTGTCAACCATTCAGCTGACAATTGAGCATTATCTGGGTTACTAGGGGGAATGAGGGGGGAAGACATTCCAGTAGCTTACCTTCTCCACATTCCCATAAAGGCAGAAGACATTGAAGACCCGATCGCAGTTCATCTTAGACTGGTCCAAGCCATACACCATCAGGACAGGGCTGTCAGCGTGTGGGCCGTACTCCGGGGGTGGTGGAGGAGGCGGGGGGTGTCCGTACTGAGGCCCGTAGCGCCCCGGCCCCCTGTGGCGGCCCCCCACCGGTGGGCCCATCCGCCTGCCTTCATAGTGAGGCGGAGGAGGACCATACCCTTCATCGTGATAGTGCCCGTGATAGCCACCGTGAGGCCCTCCTAGGGGATGAAGCACAACCAAGTAAGGAACCCAGACAATATGGTCTGTAGAATTCCAGAAGGTGTTTAAATCCTAGATGGAATCCATGACAAATGTGTACCATATTCAGCAGGATGGTCCCCGAGGAGAGGAGGCTGCCTCTGCCGCTTGTTAGGGTTGCCACCTGGCTCACCTGTCAAAGAGAAGAAGTTGTTAGGAAATGGCAGGAGAAGCCTGGCAGTTGAATTTATGGGATGGGACACTGGGAAGCCTTCCACAACACCCCAAGGAGAGCTATTCCCAGTCACTGGGAGACTGGGAATAGCTAAGATGGGAGATCAATTCCTCCTTGTGAAGGAGTTTAGAGGGGGTTGGAGAGGGCTTTCAAACCGGACCTTTTAATCTGGTCTCAAAGCAAATCTTAAAATACTGATTTCCCACCCTGCTCTTTAACCTGCCCTTTGAATTGTAACAATTTGCCTAACACTATTCTTAAGGATTTGTGTCTTGATCATTCTCAAAACAGTCTTTTGAACAGAGGCAAACTGAATTTGTATCCATAAACCGAACTGCGTAAATAAAGATGCTTGCTTTCTGATATAAGTTGGCAGAGAAAGGGATAAG
Source organism: Anolis carolinensis (assembly GCF_035594765.1). NCBI lineage: Eukaryota > Metazoa > Chordata > Lepidosauria > Squamata > Anolidae > Anolis > Anolis carolinensis. The sequence goes on along the minus strand of NW_026943821.1, from coordinate 6,926,240 downwards.
AGGAAGAAAAGAGAAGGAATGAAGAGGAATTGACAAAACATGGTGGATTTTTCTATGGAGAGCTCTAAACGAAGGCTGGATGGCTACCTCTTAGGATTGATTTAGCTATATATTTCTGCATAACAAAATGGGACTGGACTATATGGCCCTTGATAGTATGCCTCGGGACAAAAGGAAAAAAAAGAAAAGAGAAAAAGATGGACATGCCACCCTCCATAGCCCTGGTAGTGCTAAAAGGATTAAGCAAGACTGAGATAAACATGGCAAAGCGAAGCAAAAACCGCAATCAAGTTAAAACACATAACTGTTTACAAAGGCAGAAGAATTTAAGCAATTCGTACAATTTGACTTTGTTCTTAACAAACAATAATAATAATAATTAAGAAGTCTTTTGCACAGTTTATTTCAACAATCATTACAAAGATTGAAAAGGGCTACTTACAGCAGGAGTTAACAGTACAATGTCCATTGTCACATACATATTCTGCATTTCTCTTACCATTGGACGCTTCAACAGTGAAAGCACAGTTCTGAAAGATGGCGTCCCATCAAACATACACTGCGACCCTGCGTTACATGGTTTCAGAGTCAATTGCAAGTCAAGTCACAAAACGGATACAATTAAGTAAAAAAATTGTAATAGTTTAAATAAGAAGAGCTCACAGATGTTTGTTTTGTCTTCAGATGGTGTCAAGGAAAATAGGACATAACAAAGGTGTGATAATGAGTGTCCCTTCCGTGTTGCGTCTCCTGATGTTTTTTTGGTCATGTGCTGTTATCAGGTTTGGTGCTTCTGGCTCTGTGTAGGTCTCCCGTGTGCGTGTCTCTCCTCTGTAAATGGAGTGTGCCTTGGCTCCCAAGTGGCCCCCTTGGAGCAGGAAAGCACCCCCAGCCTCTAGGGAGCTGGGGGCTTTGGCTACATGGTATTTTTTTGTTTTTTGTCTGTCTCCGCTTGGCACTGCTGATACAAATGTTGGCAGCCGAGGACTGCGAGCAAAACAGGGAGTGATAAAACTGCCCTCCCAAACCAAACCATGTTGATGTGGAGCGTCCTATTGTCTTGGAGGGCCTCTGGGATCTACTCCATTCTCCGGTAAAGAGCGCTGGTGCGTTTTTGTCTGAGACCCCTCTGGTCTGTGTTTTCCTAGATTTTCCTGTGTTACATTCTTGGGTTCAAGGTTTTTGGTTTGTTTTGATTTGGATTTGTAAGGAATGTCGTGGTCTGGTGCGTCTTTCTCTCTCTCTGTCTCACTCTGTGCTTGTAGATGTCTCTTGAATCACGGTGTTGTGTTCTTGATGTTAAAAATGAGCTCAATCTGCTGCGTTTCGGGTACGCTTAAGATGCTGCATGTTTTCTCCAGGCGTTAGAGCTAGTGGAAGGATGGCCTTTCGCTTTTTTTTCCTACACTGTGTGGTGTTAAAAAAAAGAGTGTGTAGCAGAAGGCAGATCACAGGCAAATTCAGGACTTCCACTGCAGGAGCATACGGTTTTTTTCCCCAGATTCGTGTGTGAAAGCACTTTGTTCAGAGCTGGGGAAGGCCAGGTCAATGCACCTCCTGTTTGCCCAGCCTTAAGGCAGGAGAGCCAGGAGGCAGCTCACTGAACGGCGCAGCCCTGCCAACTAGCCCCTGCCAATCTGCCCGTCTTCTAGTTATGTACCTTGGAGGAGAAAGTGAGTCATGTCCATGTCAAGTCATGTAATGCCATTGCTTGCTTCGCTGCCGGGGTGGAGTCAAAAGAGACCTCTGCCAAACCCCCTTGACCACCACCAGCCTCCCTCAACTGCTTGTCTGGTGCTCTAGGCGATCCTGCTACAGGCAGGGAACAAGACGGCTCAACTGTCAAGTTGTAAGGAGACATCTGCTACACAAACACAGACGGCCCCTTTGAATATCTGTGCCACGCATTGTTTTGTAGCGCACAGAAAGGAGGTCAGTATCACACTTGTACGTAAGCTGCAGAAATAGGATAGGTGAGTTACACCTTGGGTTGATCCAGAGCTGGCGTGGGCAAACTTCAGCCCGCCACGTATTTTGGACTTCAACTCTCGCAATTCCTAACAGCCTGTTAGGAATTGTGGGAACTGAAATCCAAAATACTTGGGAGGGCAGTAGTTTGCTCATACGTGATTCAGAGCATCTAAAACAGACCTGCATCACCTTTGGCCCTCCAGCTGTTTGGCCCTCCAACTCCCAAAAGCCCCAACCAGCTTGTTCAATGTCAGGAATTCTGGGATCTGAAGTCCAAAACACTTGGAGGGTTGCAGGTTGTGAAGGGCGGATCTAACGCAATTTTCTAAAACAGACTTCAGATGTTTTGGTCTACAACTTCCAACAGCCCCAGTCAATACAACTAGTTGTCAGGTCTAGCCCAGAATATCAAGCAGAAGGGAAGTTTAGCTTGTTCGTTATCCCATCTTATCCTTAACCGCAGTTATGGGTTCCCCAGGATAAAAGTTCATATTTCTTCCCCTCTTTAACACCCCTGTGGGTTGCATGCACACAAAATGTCCCTTGAGATGAGGTTAATCTCACTTTCTTCATCAGAACTAGCCACTGAAGTCTCCTGGCCACATCCATGGGCAAACCAGGTCTCCTGGAAGGAACCCATGCCTTCACCGGGAAGACCATGCAGCTAATAACTGAATTAATGATGGGGCAATAAGTAATTTGACATTCTGCTTTCAACAAGTTTTTCAAATGGATGAAAAAAGCCAGTATCTGAAGCACACAGGATTAAGAGCTTCCGTTTGGAATAAGAGTTGCTGTTTGGAGAGCAATCTCCAAATGACTGTTTTTCACCTTAGTATCCAATATGTACTTCTGTCTTCTAATACTGCCACAGCACAATGACACAAAATATTGTGATGAAACTGCTTGGTGTCTCATCCCCTTATTAATACTACCTATATCCATCTGTCTTGTGTCTTACTAGACTGTGTCAATAAACAGTGCCTCGTGGAAACAGTAGAAGTAAAAACACTGCAGTGTTAAAAAGTCTCCAAGGCTTGTAACATCTGGCACAATGTCGGACAGCAGGCAAATGGCATTACATCACACAAATCAGATCTATGAAGTGTGCAATTCAATAAGAAAGGGAAGGATTTATGTGTGGCTTTAAAGCAGCCTATAATGGTTACCTTGTCCACTGAGGTTGGGGTTGGTGTAGTCCCATGTGTCCTGGTCATTCTTGAACACATTCAGGCGGGTGGGCTAAAGAAACCAAAAGCAATCCGAGAGAGGTACTGAGTGTATTTTTTATTCTAGTGGCAAGCTGCCAATATGCCCATTCCCATCATTAACTCTTTTGCAATCAGCCATTTAAATATAGTGGCAACATATTACTCAGATTAATTTCCCCAGAAAAAAATCCTCTTTGCAATGTGAAGTGATGGGAAGAAACTGGTGATTGAGTAGTTTTCTGTCATTCCTGCACCACATTATTAAGATAGGGCAATTGGTTAATTGTTCAGAGAGGGAAATGTATTTATCATACAGGAGTTTAAAAGTGGAAACTCCTATGGTTTTGTGACCAACGTCAAAGCGCTAGGGACAAAGAATACATGTCTGAACAGTGGGGGGAAACCCTGCTTAGCTCTGTCAGGGAAACATACATTCTTTCCTTGAATGAACACACATATACAGTTGACCTTGATCACTCACCTTGGCATATTCAATCTTCAGAGTACAGCAGCCAGAGTAAATGTCTGCTCCATTCAGAGAAGCCTTTGCTCTTTGTGCACTCTGCACAGAGTCAAATGTTTGTAGCGTTAAGGAAGCTTTCACAGAATATAGTATAGCTTTTAGGCCATTCTAAAGATTTGATGCAACTGAAGGCCCTACTGGAACCTTCCAGAAACAACCTATTATAGTCCCGTTTAAACTTCATTCCTGTCTCCTATGTCCAACTGCGATGCCTGCTCCTGACTGCAGACACTGTTCTGTGGGGATTACCTGCCCATAACTATTTCTCATCAAAAAAAGCAAGAAGGCTAAATCTACTAAATTTCCCTGGCAACTCTTACTTGGCCCTGGTTCTCATTTTGACAGATGCAATGATTAGGATAGGAATAATTATTCTTGATGGATGGGATACTTTAAGTAAGCATATATAAACCATCTTGCCTAAGCTGTCAGAAACTCCCCCCGTCCTACCAAGCAAGCTTGAGCCAACTGTTACACTTTCTCAACTATCGAGAAGGAGGGGAAAAAAGGATATTCCACCATGGCCTGGACCCCATTCTTTCGGAAGATAACAATCCGCTGTACTGGGCCACATGGGTTGCAGATGGTATATAGCACATCCTGTGAAGGGATATAAGAGATTATAGAAAAAAATAGCTCTTCTTCTTTGGAAGAACAGTCACAACTGTACTAACATTCTATTAACTCTGGTTTTATGGGAATCGCTTTGTATCTCAATTTTCAAGAAAACAAGAGAGTACAGGCTTCCATCCATACTAGCATCTACTTAAACCATTCCATCCTAACAGATGGACTTGCACAGATAAAGTTATTCTAGCAGTGCATGTGCCAGTTTACCAGAGTCAGTAACTCTATGCATGAAGTAAACACTGCTGTCTAATAAAGCCTGCCAGGTATACAAGGGGCCAGAGAGGTAGCACATTTTTGGGTGAGCATCGCCTACTTAAGCAGTATCACTACACACCGTTGTAATGGAGTAGATGGGGTTCAAGATGGTGAAAAGCAGGACATTGTTGACACCTCGAGAATCATCAGAGTCACCAGGTCGTGAGATCTTTTGGCTCGTGGAATAGTTGACAAAGGCCGGGTGCCCAGCAATGTAGATCTGGTTATCGGCTGCATAATTGACAGCACTGCAGGCTCCCAACATATCCTCAAATTCCACCAGGGCCTGTCTCTTTTTGGGCATCACCACCACATAGCTGTGAATGAGGGGGAGAATGAACCACCTTGTTGAATGCAGACAACACAGAGAGTAGAAAAAAAAAACAATTTCATCTCCTTGATTTAGCTAACCTGATAGGGCCAAATTCCTGCAGGGCCTCCACAAGATCAGCTTCCACAACTCCATCGATTAGACCCCTGATGTGGACCACGGGGGAAGCAGCTGGCTTGTGGGGGTCATCGTAGTTCTCCTACCAATGGGACAAAATGGAAAGAGTCAATTAAAAAATAATGCTTGGTTCTTTTGGCTTTATTTATTTACTTCATTTTTACTCCACCTTTCTCAAGCCCGGAGGGGACTCAAGGCAGCTTACAGATCCGGTAAAAATTCAATGCAACACAGGTAAACAGTAAAACACATCTAAAAATGTTCACAAAGGGTAGGTCTCTGCTATTGAGGTCTGGAGCAATTTATTCTATGTCACTTAGTCCACAGTGAACAAAATATGGGACCAAATCTTTCAATGCAGCCTTGGATGTTTATTTTCAAATAAATTAAGGTCTAGGCATTCATAGATGACCTGAGGTTGCTATGTGTCTTCTTCAGCTACCATGCAACTGCCAGGAACAAAAGTTCTCATCAAGGACATACTATTTTCCCCATACCTTTATTCCAACCCTAACCATCATTAGTTGTTCCAAACACACTTGATATTCAAAAGCACAAGGAAGTTATACTTATGGCTGATAAGGAACCCATCCTCCTGGTGGTTATCCGGGGTTAGAAAAGTCAACAAGTCAATTCACTGTATCTTGATCAAAGAAAAACCTGTTTTGTCTGTCCTGGCAACATCTAGCATCTAAACTACCTTTGTTCTATACAGAACTCATGTCTTCTAAGTGAAATTCTCCTCCACTATTTTAACATCTCTTTAAAAGGCAACTGAACTACTGCCATTACTATTCCCAGTCAAAGTTCTATACTTAAGTCCTAAGCATGATCGACCACACAGATCAATTGTCTCAATTTATGGACACTCCACTTTGCATCTATGGGAAACTGCTGTTCTTCCCTCTTGAAAAAACCCTGCCTTTTCTCTTTTGTACTCTCCCCTCTATTTGCATTTCTTCCTCCACCACTTTTCATTTTTCTTTTTTTATACTCTTCAAGGCATTAAAAAACTGCAATAAAATATATGAAATTACAAAAAAGAGAAAAGAAATTGGGGGATGTAATCAGGTTACAATTGTGGGTGCCAATCCTTATTATAGTGCCAGGCCACGCGTTGCTGTGGCGTTGTCTGGTGGTGTTGGTGAGAACTTGTTGAGGTAGTGGTGGTATTGAATGTCTGTTGTATGGTTGTCTTTATGTTTAGTATGCATTTGGTTGTTTGTGTACTGTGAAAGTGGTGAGGGTAGAGGGGGGTCTATGTCCCTGTGTAGTATTGTATAGCATTTATACGTTGTCCATGTGTTGTGAATGCTTGGATTGTGTCCTGTTGCATAGTAGAAAGGGTTGGGCTGGATGGCCCTTAGGGATCTCTCCAAACTCTTGGTTTCTATGCTTCTATTATTATTATTATTATCATCATCATCGTCATCATTATTATGTAGAGGCTGGATGGCCATCTGTCAGGAGTGCTTGGATTGTGTCCTCCTGCATGGTAGAAGGAAGTTGATCTGGATGATCCTTAGGGGTCACTCCAAACCTTAGGATTGTATGATGATGATGTTGTTATTATTATTAGTAGTATTAGTATTGAGAGGCTGGATGGCCATCTGTTGGGAGTGCTTGGATTGTGTCCTGCATGGCAGAATTGGGTTGAACTGGATGGCCTTTAGGGGTGTCTCCTAACTGTCTGATGCTATGATTTGATGTGTATTATTATTGTGCAGATACTGGATGGCCATCTGTCAGGAGTGGTTGGATTCTGTCCTCCTACATGATATAAGGAAGTTGAACTGGATGATCCTTAGGGGTATCTGCTAACCTTAGGATTTTATGATATTCTTATTCTTATTATTATTGAGAGGCTGGCTGGCCATCTGTTGGGAGTGCTTGGATTGTGTCCTCCATGGCAGAATTGGGTTGGACTGGATTGTCACAGTAATTATTTCATATTACAGTAGAATCTCATCCAACATTCGCTTATCAAGTGTTCTGGATTATCCAACGCAGTCTGCCTTTTAGTAGTCAATGTTTTTGTAGTCAATGTTTTAAATTCATTGTGATATTTTGGTGCTAAATTTGTAAATACAGCATAGCATTACTGAGCACTGAACTACTTTTTCTGTCAAATTTGTTGTAAACATGATATTTGGTGCTTAATTTGTATAATCATTACCTAATTTGATGTTTAATCGGCTTTTCCTGAATCCCTTCTTATTATCCAACATATTCACTTATCCAACGTTCTGCCGGCCTGTTTATGTTGGATAAGTGAGACTCTACTGTATATTTATAATCTTATATCATCTGCTTAGAACTGGATTATATGAGGCCCCTTCTACACAGCTGTATAAAATGCACACTGAAGTGAATTATCTGGCAGTGTGGACTCAAGATAATCCAGTTCAAAGCAAATAATATAAGATTATAAATGGGTAATATAGCTGTGGAAGGGCCTTGAGTCTACACTGCCATATAATCCAGTTTAAATCAGATAATCTGTATCTTATAGGCAGTGTGGAAGAGGCCTGAGGCCTACCTGTGCCTGTCCCATGGGTTGAGTGGGTTACTAGGAGACCAAGTGGGCAGAGTTTAGCCTTGTAACTGGCAGCAATTGGATAAAAAAACAATTATTCCTTTCCCTCTAATTAGGACTTTATTTTCCTTTTCTTTTTGTTGTTATGAAATTAGAGGCATGGATGAGGGGTTGTGTTGCCAAGTTTAGTATTTCTGGGATGTGTAGTTTTGTTGTTTTGTCCTAGGCTGAATTTTTAATCCTTTTATATATACAGTAGAGTCTCACTTATCCAACACTCGCTTATCCAACATTCTGGATTATCCAATGCATTTTTGTAGTCAATGTTTTCAATACATCGTGACATTTGGTGCTAAATTTGTAAATACAGTAATTACTACATAGCATTACTGTGTATTGAACTACTTTTTCTGTCAAATTTGTTGTATAACATAATGTTTTGGCGATTAATTTGTAAAATCATAACCTAATTTGATGTTTAATAGGCTTCTCCTTAATCTCTCCTTATTATCCAACATATTCGCTTATCCAACGTTCTGCCGGCCCGTTTATGTTGGATAAGTGAGATTCTACTGTGTATATATATATATATATATATAGAGAGAGAGAGAGAGAGAGAGAGAGAGAGAGGTGTACATATAACTTGTAAGTCACTCTGAGTCCCCTTGGGGTGAGAAGGGCGGGATAAAAATGTCATAAATAAATAAATAACAGGCTCCATTAGCTTTTTAATGATTATATGTATTGATTTTAGACTTGCTATCTTTTATATGGTTGTGAGGCACTGAATCTTTGCCATTTACTAAGTTGCAAAACCGCTTTGAGCCCCCCTTAGGGTTGAGAAAAGCGATATATAAATGAAATAAATATAAGTTAATAACTATGTTTTGTACATATAATACAATTATTGATTGTGTTCATTCTATTCTTACTAATATTTTTATTACATGCATATAATATACATATATATACAGTAGAGTCTCATTTATCCAACATTCGCTTATCCAATGTTCTGGATTATCCAACGCAGTCTGCCGTTTAGTAGTCAATGTTTTTGTAGTCAAGGTTTCAATACATTGCGATGTTTTGGTGCTAAACTCGTAAATACAGTAATTATTACATAGCGTTACCATGTATTGAACTGGTTTTTCTGTCAAATTTGTTGTAAACATGATGATTTGGTGCTTAATTTGTAAAATCATAATGTAATTTAATGTTTAATAGGCATTTCCTTAATCCCTCTTTATAATCCAACATATTCGCTTATCCAACGTTCTGCTGGCCCGTTTATGTTGGATAAGTGAGACTCTACTGTATATGTATAAGCCAATATAAAACAAGGACTCATACTATACATTTTATATAATATATATTATGATATGTATCAGGCATGGGCCAATTTGGGCCCTCCGGGTGTTTTGGACTCCAACTCCCTATCGGCTGTTAGGAATTCTGGGAGTTAGAGTCCAAACACCTGGAAGGCCCAAGTTGGCCCATGCCTGATTCATATAATGCAATATTGATTGTATTTATTCTATAATTGCTATTAATATTATTATGTGTGTATGTGTGTGTGTTATATAATATGTATAAACCAGTACGACAAGGCCTCACCCCGCCTCCGCCACCGGCTCCTCCGGGCCCGTGCTCGGCATTGTCCGTTTTGAGGCGCTTCGGGGCGCGCCCGCCTTCAGGCCCTCCTCCTCCTCCGTAGTACCGGCCCGAACCGCCTCCTCCGCCTCCTCCACCGCCTCCTCCGGGCATCTTCACCATGTCTCCCCCGCGCCCCGAGCCACCGCCGCCCTCACCGCTCTGCGAACCGCGCCACCTCCGCCGCGACATGGCGCCTACACTACCTCAGCCCACCCTTGCTCTCGCCTCCCACACACACCGATTGGCTGTCCCCGCCGCCACTCATCCGTCCCGCCACGCTTATTGGCCCGAAGCCCATCTATACCTAACATCGTCCCGCCCTCCGACGCCATTGGCTCGGGGTGTCTCCCGCCTTCAAGTCTATTCGCTTCAGCGCCTGCTTGTCGAGCCATTTCCCGCTTCTCATTGGCCTCTCGCCGCGCCTCTTCAAAATCACTGGCTGAAGTAAACGTCCCTCTAGCCTGCATCCCGCCCCACCGCATTGCAGCTCCCCCTTTCTTCTCCAGATAACCGTTGGTTCACGCGAAACGCTGCAGCTCCTTTCTGTTCTCTTATTGGCTCATCAATATTGCCCATCATTAAAATTTGAAATCTCATTGGTTGACGTCTCAACGAACTCCTTTCATATTTTATTCTCAAAGGAAAGGGCGGGGGCGGCTTTGTCTCCTCGCCTGAATTGTATTGGCGAGATGTGTTGCCTGTCACTCCGATTGCTGAGCCCCATTGGACACAGAATCCCTGGCCTTTATTTTGATTGGTCAACCCGACGTCATTTGCCCCTTTTCGGTTTGCAGCAAAGGGCCTTTGAGTGTTTCCGTTGTCATTCAAAAGGCAAGAAGCTCCCGCCCACAACCAGTCTACGTCAACTAAGGGGAGTGGATTGGCACTTGCTAGGTGAAGTGGCCCTGTGTGATATAACTGGGAAAGAAAGGGAGGGAAGCGGATTGGCTGTTGCTAGGTGAAGTAGCTCTGTGTCATATGACTGGGAAAGAAAGGGTGACTGCAAGCAGAGTGACTGTTGCTATTACGAGGTGAAGTGGCCCTTTTTCATGTGACTGCAAAAGAAAGAGGGAAGCATATTGGCTGTTGCTAGGTGAAGTCACCCTCTATGATGTCACTGGGAAAGAAAGGGCAGAGTTACTGTTTCTATTGCTAGGTGAAGTGGCCCTTTGTCATTTGACAGTGAAAGAAAAGGAAGATTGAAGTGGCCATGTGATTGGGAAAGAAAGGAAGTGGTTTGGCTGTTGCTAGGTGAAGTGGCCTTGTGTCGTGACTGCAAAAAAAAGGAAGGGAAGCGGATTGGCTGTTGCTAGCTGAAGTGGCCCTGTGTCATATGACTGGAAAAGAAGAAGGGAAGCGGATTAGCTGTTGCTAGGTAAAGTGGCCCTGTGTCCTGACTTGGAACGACAGGGAGGGAAGCAGATTGGTTGTTGCTAGGTGCTGCTTGCCTACCTCAAAACAAGGTTGACTGCCTATACATACTCAATAGATCTAAAAGAAAATTGGATTAAATCTGCATACAGATGGTATATGACACCAAAAAAACTGGGAAAATGTTACAAGAATACCAACACAAGCTGCTGGAAATGCAAGCAGAGAGAAGGAACATATTTCCACATATGGTGGACATGTGAAAAGGCAAAAAAAATTCTGGAAAACAATACATAAGGAGCTTCAGAAGATTCTAAAAATTGCTATACCATGGAAACCAGAAACATTTCTACTTGGAATACATGAAATAAAGATGGAAAAAAATACAGACAAACTGTTATTCTTACTGACCACAGCCGCAAGACTGTGTTATGCTAAGTTATGGAAAAATCAAGATATACCTGATGAAGAAACCTGGATTACAAAAATCTTAGAAATTAGAAATGTGGATAGGCTCACCTTTCTCATGACTAAGAATAAAGGAATGAAAATAAAGGAAACCAACTGGAAACAAGTAAATGAATATCTCATGTTAAAGAATAAAAAAATATTGATATGATAAGAACTATTCGTAAAAACAAAACTATGTACAAAAACAAAGGGGAAGAAAGGGAGAAAAGAAACAAGAATAGAACAGAAAAATAGAAAAGGAACAGACCTCTGGAAGATACCAGGAAGTCAAAACAACCACTCATTTTTCTATGTAACATCGTTTTTCCATCCTGATAAGTTTAACCTATGTTTATATTTCAATTTCTTCTTCGCCTATGCGCTATATATCTATATCTATATATATAAAAGGGTAATGAAATTTCGGCCTAGGACAAAACAACAAAACTACACATCCCAGAAACACTATACTTGGCAGCACAACCCCTCATCCATGCCTCTACGTTCATACAACAAAAAGAAAAGAAAAATAAAGTCCTAATTAGAGGGAGAGGAATAATTGTTTTTATCCAATTGCTGCCAGTTAGAAGGCTAAGCTCCACCCATTTGGTCTCCTAGCAACCCACTCAGCCCAGGGGACAGGCAGAGTTAGGCCACACTTAGGCCTCTTCCACACTGCCTATAAAATACAGATTATCTGATTTGAACTGGATTATATGGCAGTGTAGACTCAAGGACCTTCCACACAACTATATAAATGTAAGGTAAAACCTTTACCCTTTACCTTAACTACCACCAATTCCTCTATACTTTATTTCCCATACCACCATACTTCGCCACAGCAATGCGTGGCCGGGCACAGCTAGTATATATATATATTCTTCTATATACTGCAATTAAGTAACTATAACAATAATAACAAGAATTTTAATTATTTTTTTCCAGAATATACACAATTTAGTGTAGGTAATACACATAGCAAAATAGATACTCTAACTTGCAGTCTTAAATCTGTTCTATTTATGTCCCTTTTTTCATATCTATATATTAATCTTTCTTTTTCTCGTTTCTTTTTTCCTTTTCCTTTTTCTTCTTTATTACTATTATATTATTATTGTATTATAAAAGAAATCTTACTAAAAAGTATTTTTAAAAAAACAAGGTTGACTGCCTTTCCACACTTGTTTGTCACTAGATCAGCGTAAGCATTTGCTGTCATGATTCATAGGATGTGTGGGAGGGAAATGGATAGTGGAGGCTTTCTTAACTTGTGTTCCCAGTCCTGTTGTTTGGAGACACTTGGATTGTGGAAACGTTTCCAAACCTCACCAAAAAAAAACTGAAGTGTGTGAAGCTGTTGGTTTTTGCAACTGCCTCTATGTTCTGTGCCTGGTAAAAAGCTTCTTGCAGCTGCGGTTGCAGCTAGTCATTACAGGCTTCCTAGGAAAAGTACAATCTCTCCGGCTTTGCGGTTAAAGAGGGAGGAAGCAGCCAATGAATTATTCTCCACTGACCCTCTTGGCGCCGAAGGCTGGTGACTCGTATCAAATTTTCCGCTCTCATATCTTGTGGGTTTTGGGGTGGTTAAGAACAGGAGGTTGAGGGATTTAACTTTGAGAGTTTACACCTCCCAGAATCCCCTACCAGGCTAGCTGGGGGTTCTGGGAACTGTGGTCCAGTTGTACACAATGTGTGCGGTTAATGCACAAATTTCAGAACGTTCAACACCACTGAAGATAGAAGCTGTGATTTACACAGTCCTAGAGGTTTTTTTTTAAATTAGACATAGGGTGTATCTACAGTGTTGAATAAATGCTATTAGGCACCACTTTAATTGCTATGGAATCCTGAGAGTTGTAGTAGTGTTAGAAATAGTAATAATAATAACAATAATAATCTGTATTTTGGGTCATCAACTGATTTTTCGGTCTTGGCCTTAATTGCATTTGTTCTGATGGCTTGCTCCTGGGCTGCAAGGATCAGGCCTTCTGTCTCCTTCTTCAGGGTCCCATTCGTGAGCCAGAGCCAGGTCTTCTCCTTGTCAGCTTTTCCTTCAATTTTGTCAAGGAACTTTCCATGCAATGTTTTGTTGTGCCAGCTGTCAGCTCTAGTTTGTAGTGCGGTATTCTTGTACTGATTTTTTGTCTGCTGTGCTTTGAGGAGTTTTGTGCAAGGAAACCGACGAAACCATTGATCATATCCTCAGCTGCTGTAAGAAAATCGCACAGACAGACTACAAACAGAGGCACAACTATGTGGCCCAAATGATTCATTGGAACTTATGCCTCAAGTACCACCTCCCAGCAGTAAAGAACTTGTGGGATCACAAACCTGCAAAGGTATTGGAAAATGAGCATGCAAAGATACTGTGGGACTTCCGAATCCAGACTGACAAAGTTCTGGAACACAACACACCAGACATCACAGTTCTGGAAAAGAAAAAGGTTTGGATCATTGATGTCGCCATCCCAGGTGACAGTCGCATTGACAAAAAACAACAGGAAAATCTCAGCCACTATCAGGACCTCAAGATTGAACTTCAAAGACTCTGGCAGAAACCAGTGCAGGTGGTCCCGGTGGTGATCGGCACATTGGGTGCCATGCCAAAAGATCTCAGGCGGCATTTGGAAACAATAGACATTGACAAAATCACGATCTGCCAACTGCAAAAGGCCACCCTACTGGGATCTGCACGCATCATCCGAAAATACATCACACAGTCCTAGACACTTGGGAAGTGTTCGACTTGTGATTTTTGTGATACGAAATCCAGCATATCTATCTTGTTTGCTGTGTCATACAATAAAATAATAATAATAATAATAATAATAATAATAATAATAATAATAATAATAATGTATTACCTGCCTATCCTTGCAGCTTGGTTAAAACAGAGGGATAGGGCACAAGACCATTACAATACATATCACAAGATACAAGTAAAACACATGCTACAATTCTTACCTTCTGTGCCAAGGAATGCTGGTGCCCAAGTAAACTACAAACCCCAGGATTTCATAGTGTTGAGCCAGGGCAGTGAAAGTGGAGTTAAAGTGCATTAATTCTTTAGTATAGATGAGCCCCCTGCCTGCTCTCACATCCCCCAAATGTTTGAGACGGTGCATAAATATAACTGAGCTTTTGTGTTGCTATATTTATGTGTGAACTCCTAATTCTAGGTTGCTGTGAGTTTTCCGGGCTGTATGACCATGTTCCAGGAGCATTCTCTCCTGTCGTTTTGCCACCTTGATTAGCATTGAAGGGCCTTGCAACGTCAAGGCCTGGCTGCTTCCTGCCTGGGGGAATCCGTTGTTGGGAGCTGTTAGCTGGCCCTGATTGTTTCATGTCTGGAATTCCTCTGTTTTCTGGGCGTTGTTCCTTATTTATAGTTTTTTAATATTGGTTGCCAGATTTTGTTCATTTTCATGGCTGAAGCTGCAAGGCCATTCAGTATTAAACAAGCTGGCCAATTGCAACATTCACAGTTGCCTCAAGCAGTCAACAGTTTTTTCTCCCACCCTGGACATTCCACAGATATATAAACCCCGTTTGCCTAGTTTCCAACAGACCTCGCAACCTCTGAGGATGCCTGCCATAGATGTGCGCGAAACATCAGGAGAGAATGCTTCTGGAACATGGCCATACAGCCCGGAAAACACAGAGCAACCCTATGATTCCAGCCATTAAAGCCTTTGACAGCATAATTCCTAATTCTCCTATGCAGGAGCTATTGAATAATCCAGTCGGATCTGTGACAGCTGATTGAAAGGAGATGATTATGATATAAGAAGAGGAAGAAGGATGAAGCCTCATCAGAAGCCAGATTTCCAGCTAATCAGAGATACAGCAAGCATCTTCCTCCAAGGGCAGATTATTTGTACTTCGGTCCCAGTGGTGTCAAACTGCATTAAATCTACAATGTAGATGCCTCCATGGTGAAAACGTTTCTGCTGTTGCAACGCAATGGCTGCTGTGTCGAAACCGCATTCCACCAGTTCAAAGGTATTTCTGAATTTCAGCAGCTGGAAGGGAGGGAGGAAGAGGGGAAAGTGCACTGCCTTGCTGCCTTCCGCCATGACCCCATGATCGATGATCCCTGGCACCTTGCCCTCTGCTTCTCCCTCTCCAAGTTCAAAGATTAGCTGACTGAGCAAACTTGATCTCAGGCAGGGCAGCAGTTGAAAGCTTTGATGGCCGTAGAACATTAACTGCACTTAACCTGTTCAGCAGCTTTTTTTTTTTATTAAATTCGCCCTCAAGGCAATTGCTTTTTACAAACAGAGCAGGAGCTCACAAGAGGCAACTTTGCTCACAAGGTAATGGAGCTGCCAACTATGCCAATGTGGCCATAGATGACACTGAGAGTGTTGGGGAAAATGCCCCACAAGGCCTTTTGTAAGCGTCCAAAGCTGGCCTACGTTCAGTGCAATCTGTAATCCTTAAAATGAACTCTGCAGAGTTCAGCAGGGTTAATATTTTCAAGCAGCAGAGGAGGTCAAGGCTGAGATCAGGTTTATTGAGGACAGCAGTGATGGCTACCGTGTTTCCCCGAAAATAAGACAGTGTCTTATATTATTTTTTGCTCCCAAAGATGTGCTAGGTCTTATTTTCAGGGGATGTCTTATTTTTCCATGAAGAAGAATTCACATTTGTTGTTGAACAAAAAATGAACATTATATACTGTACAGTAGTTGTCATCACAAACCAGCATAACCAGACAAACTGTGAATCCTATCAAGAATTTCTTGTTATTACCATTATTTCCATGTACAACACTCTATGATACATACATTTACCAATCCTGCATGCTCTGGTGTTCTGTTCGATGGGCATGTTTCCAAACAAGAACTTTGCTAGGTCTTACTTTTAGGGGAGGCCTTATATTTAGCAATTCAGAAAAACCTCTACTAGGTCTTATTTTCCGGGGATGTCTTATTTTTGGGGGAACAGGGTAGTAGCCTTTGGGGCTATACAGGTGGAAGCCGAGGTCACCAAACGTTGACCTAATAGGTAGGTTCTTACCTGCGATTCATTCAGTGATTCCAAATGGAGATGGTTTGTTCCCAGCCTCTTCCCTTGCAAAAAATAAATGCTAGGGTTCATGCAACACTCCATTTTTTAAATTACTAGAAACCCCCAGACACATACAGACACATGGAAGGACATACCTTCTCATCCTGTACTAAAATTATTACTTTCTAGGACCTAGAACAAACCAGCTTACCATGATGCAAGATACTAGGCATGTCCGATCGATGAAAAAGATGTTTAAATTCTCGTTTCTAAAGTAGGGGGCGTTGGCGCTTCGATATAGAAAGTATTTCCGATTTTTTTTCACCCAAAAATTTCGGATATTTCCAAAAATTCGTAATGATTCTAAATGTTTCTAAAATGGTGGATGCGCATGCGCAATCGCCAAAAAAAAAAAAAAAAAAAAAAAGCCCAGCCCAGAATGGCTCACCTGGGCTACACAAGGGGCTTTTATGGCAATCTTCAACAGGGACGCAGAGGACCCTAGCCCTCACCTTTGCGTCCATCGTGGAAGCTTCTGATTGGCTGGGGAGTGGCAGCCCAGTTAGGCTGTGCTAAGCTCCCATTCAAGGCAGGTTGCAGAAACAAAAACATTTTTAAAATATTTTAAAATATATATATTTTAAAAAATTTGGGGGGAAAAATTAACGAAACATTAAGAGACAATTAGAGAATGGGCCAACAATGGTTCGAATTACATTGCTGGTTACGCTGTGAGACAATGTCTCGGAATGCGTATCAAAAAGCGAGAACAATCCGAAATAAATCCGATATACGATTCAAAACGATTTTTTGGACATGTCTACAAGATACCCCTCCCTGCAAATGGATCAGACTACAAATCCCATAGCCAAGTTTCCATATTTTGCTGATTTTGGGTGATGGGATTTTTAATCCAGCCTATTGCGAAAGTGGGAAGGGTGGAGGACTGATCACTGAGTCAGGCAGACTAATACTGACTCACTTCAAAGGCTGCTTTGGGTATTCTTTGTGCATTCCTATAGCTCTCTCTGTGTATGTGCTTGTTCTTATGTGCTCTCTCTCATATACATTCATACAATGAAATGTATACAACAGGGGTCCCCAAACATTTTAAACGGGGCCAGTTTACGATTCTTTGGACCGTTGGAGGGCCGGACTATAGTTGCCCACCGAGCAATAATAATAATAATAACAACAACAACACTAATAAAAAAGAGAGTTGAAAGAGACCCTTTGGGCCATTGAGTCCATTCCCCTTCTGTCTTTGTGCACTGAAAGCACAAGCAAAGCACCCCTGACAGATGGCCACCCAGCCTCAATGTTAATAATAATAATAATAATAATAATAATTATTATTATTATTATTATTATTATTATATACATGCATCATCCAAAAATACATCACAGTCCTAGACACTTGGGAAGTGTTCGATTTGTGATTTTGTGATACGAAATCCAGCATATCTATCTTGTTTGCTGTGTCATAATAAAATAATAATAATAAAGAGGGTTGGAAGAGACCCCTTGGGCCATTTAGTCCAACCCCCTTCTGCTTTTGTGCACCAAAAGTGCAAGCAAAGCACTCCTGACAGATGGCCACCCAGCCTCAATGTCAATAATAATAATAATAATAATAATAATAATAATAATAATAATAATAATAATAATAATAATAAAGAGGGTTGGAAGAGATCCCTTGGGCCATTGAGTCCAACCCCCTTCTGCCTTTGTGCACCAAAAGCACAAGCAAAGCACCCCTGGCAGATGGCCACCCAGCCTCAATGTCAATAATAATAATAATAATAATAATAATAAAGAGGGTTGGAAGAGATCCCTTGGGCCATTGAATCCGACCCTCTTCTGCCTTTGTGCACCAAAAGCACAAGCAAAGCACCCCTGGCAGATGGCCACCCAGCCACAATGTTAATAATAATAATAATAATAATAATAATAATAAGGGTTGTAAGAGAAGAAGAGACCCCTTGGGTCATTTAGCCCAACCCCCTTCTGCCCTTGTGCCGTGCGGGCTGGATAGATAGCTTCGATGGGCCGCATCCAGCCCCCGGGCCTTAGTTTGGGGACCCCTGTTATACACACTTCCTACTACCAGTCCCTTCCCTTTGCAGCTGTGGTGAAAACCTCCCACGCCCCATCCTTTTTTTGCTTCCATTTTCCACTTCCTCTCCTTTGCAAACTTTCTTCCTTTCTGCAAAAGTTCCCCTTGACTTTTCACAAAAGGAGGTAGAAAGACCAGCTTCCAATCGCAAACTTTGGACAATTCTCATACCGCCTTCTGTCCCAATTTGGCAAGGACAGCCCCAATTAATTTTCCATCATCCCACTTGCTAAATGTCCCAGTTCCTCTCTCTCATCCCACTTTCCCTCTTCCTCCATTTAGTGCTAAGTGCATTCAATTGAATCAATGGGGAAGGGAAAACGACAGAAGGGTGTAGATTACACTATGTAGGAAAATTTGAAGAAGAAAAAACTATTCCTGGTTTGAAAGTGTTGTTGAACACGCCACCCCCCCCCCCCTTGTCAAAATATATCAAATTCTCTTCTGGGATCCACAGCATGAGCAAGCCGCAGCTGGCAAGAACCCTTTATTTGGCAAATACCTGTTTTGCGAATGTCCAGAGATCTGGAGGAGCCCAGCAGCAGCTTCCGGTGCCCAGAACACTTTTTGAAATAATCTTTCCCTTTTTAAAGTTACAGTAAAGCCTCACTTATCCAACACTCGCTTATCCAACGTTCTGGATTATCCAACGCATTTTTGTAGTCAATGTTTTCAATATATCATGATATTTTGGTGCTAAATTCGTAAATACAGTAATTACAACATAACATTACTGCGTATTGAACTACTTTTTCTGTCAAATTTGTTGTATAACGTGATGTTTTGGTACTTAATTTGTAAAATCATAACCTAATTTGATGTTTAATAGGCTTTTCCTTAATCTCTCCTTATTATCCAACATATTCGCTTATCCAACATTCTGCTGGCCCGTTTACATTGGATAAGCGAGACTCTACTGTATATTGTTACCTAACCCAGGAACAAAAATTGTGTTACAGTGTTATTGCCCTTCCCTATGGATTTAGGCAAAAGCAACCGGTGGCAGCCTCTCCTAGCTTGTTTGTCCTTCCTCTTGAATAACTTGACCACACTCTGATGTTGCTTGGCCACGTGTGTCCCGGTTTTAATTCAAAATGCTGGGAGGATTGTCATTCTGAAACTCCACTTCTCCTCCTGCACAGGCTTTTTTAAATACTGTATATACTCAAGTATAAGCCTAGTTTTCCAGCCCTTTTTTAGGACTGAAAAAAAACCTCCTCGGCTTATACTCAGGTGAGGGTCCTGGTGGGCTTGTATTCAGGTTGGCTTATACTAAAGTATAAGGTAAAGGTAAAGGTTTCCCCTGACGTTAAGTCCAGTCATGTCTGACTCTGGGGCTTGGTGCTCATCTCTATTTCTAAGCCAAAGAGCCGGCGTTGTCCGTAGACACCTCCAAGATCATGTGGCCACTGGCATGACTGCATGGTGCGCCGCTACCCTCTGGAGCGCTACCCTCTGGATCTACCTATTGATCTACTCACATTGGCATGTTTTCGAACTGATAGGTTGGCAGGAGCTGGAGCTAACAGCGGCTGCTCACACCGCTCCCGGGGTTTGAACCTGGGACCTTTCGGTCTCCAGCTCAGTGCTTTAACGCACTTCGCCACTGGGGCTCCTCATGTATACTCAAGTATATATGGTATATTTATTATTTTTCTCTATTATTATTGGTATTGTTACATTTATTATTTTACTCTATTAATCATTATTATTACATTTATTATTTTACTCTATTGTTACTTTTACATTTATTTTACTCTATTTTTTATTATTAATAATACATTTATTATTTTACTCTATCATTACATTTATTATTTTACTGCATTTATTATTATTATCACATTTATTATTTCACTCTATTATTATTAAAAGGATACATAAGCACATTTACATTGAAGAAGATGAAAATAATGATTTAATCAGAGTTTGTTTTTTTTTCATGTCAGGAGCAACCGGAGTGAGAGAATTGGCCGCCTGCAAGGATATTGCCCAGGGGACGCCTGGAGGTTTTGATGTTTTACCATCTTTGTGGGAGGCTTCTCTTATGTCCCCGCATGGAGCTGGAGCTGACAGAGGGAGCTCATCCGCGCTCTCCCTGGGTTGGATTCAAACCAGCAACCTTCAGGTCACAAGACTTTAACCCACTGTGCCACCGGGGGAAAGCATCTAGGTGAGCATTGTATTTGTTGTTGTTGTTATTATTATTATCTATATATATAAAAGGGTAATGAAATTTCGGCCTAGGACAAAACAACAAAACTACACATCCCAGAAACACTAAACTTGGCAGCACAACCCCTCATCCATGCCTCTACGTTCATACAACAAAAAGAAAAGAAAAATAAAGTCCTAATTAGAGGGAGAGGAATAATTGTTTTTATCCAATTGCTGCCAGTTAGAAGGCTAAGCTCCGCCAACTTGGTCTCCTAGCAACCCACTCAGCCCAGGGGACAGGCAGAGTTAGGCCTCACTTAGGCCTCTTCCACACTGCCTATAAGATACAGATTATCTGATTTAAACTGGATTATATGGCAGTGTAGACTCAAGGCCCTTCCACACTGCTATATAACCCATTTATAATGGACTTAATGTCAGGGGAAAACCTTTACCCTTTACCTTAACTACCACCAATTCTTCAATACTTTATTTCCCATACCACCATACTTCGCCACAGCAATGCACAGCTAGTTATATAATAATAATAATACATTTATTAATAATTACATTTATTAGGCAAACTAATGGAGCTGGAGCTGAAAGAGGGAGCTCATCCGCACTCTCCCCAGGTGGGATTCGAGCCTGGCAGCTTTCAGGTTAGTAACCCAACCTTCAAGCCATGAGGTTTTTATCCCCTAGGCCACCGGAGTTAATCAGAGTTGAACAGTCATATCTTAAATTACAGTTTGATGTAAAGATTCAAAAACATTTAAATTACTGATGCCTCAATTAATGTAATTTAATTGGTATCTCATCTTATACTGGAGTCAATGTTTTCCCAGTTTTTTTGTGGTAAAATTAGGTGCCTCGGCTTATATTTGGGTTGGCTTATACTCGAGTATATACGATATTTGGCTTGGACGGGGCCCAGGAGGCCTCCCATGCAAAGCCATGAGGTCCTTTCCTTGCAGCAAGCCCTCCAAGCATTAGGAGAGGCCTCGTTCCAGTTGGCCAACCTCTCCTTGCTTTTTCTCTCCTCCTACACCAGGCTCGGTTCCAGACGGCAAAAATCCACCAACAAAGGAACACAACGGCCTCCAAAAGGTGGCACAGGGTCAGAAGAAGATGACCCCGTCCTTCAACCTTGCTACAAATGTTGGAGACAAATCCCTAGAGAGCTTTCCCATCGCACAAAAAGTGCAAAAGAAACCTCAAGGCAGTCATAGCCAGGATGGAGTAGCCCGTTGGTTCGTTTTCTCATTTTCTGTAAAGGAGTGTAGCGTTTTCTCCCACGGGTTATGATGCAGTTTCCATTGAGACCTTGGGACCTGGAAATGGGCACAAACCTCCCCTGCAAATGAGGAATGCATCCAAGACAGGAGTCAGAGAATGAGTTGTTTGAATACTTCACATTATAATACACGTTGAATAATGAAGTTGGAAGAGACCCCCAAAGGCCATCCAGTTAAAGCCGTCCCGACAGATGGCCAACCAGCCTCTATTAAAAAAAAACCTACAGAAGAGGAGACATTGCCACAGTTCGGGGCAAAGATGAGACACATATGGAGGTTTCCTTTCTTGGAGCATCAGGGATAATGGCAGCATAGTGAAGTGGTTTTGAGCATTGGAATACATCTTAGGAGGTAAAGGTTTCCCCTGATGTTATGTCCAGTCATGTCTGACTCTGGGGGTTGGTGCTCATCTCCATTTCTAAGCCAAAGAGCCGGCGTTGTCCGTAGACACCTCCAAGATCATGTGGCCATAGGCATGACTGCATGGAGCGCCGTTACCTTCCCGCCGGAGCGGTACCTATTGATCTACTCACATTGGCATGTTTTCGAACTGCTAGGTTGGCAGGAGCTGGGGCTAACAGCAGGCAGTCATTCCGTTCCCGGGATTTGAACCTGGGACCTTTTGGTCCGCAAGTTCAGCAGCTCAGCGCTTTAACACAATGTGCCACCAGGGCCCTACAAGGATATTATATGCTGGATAGAGGTAGTTTCTGGCTGCTTGAGAGTTCCTATTAAAAATAGACCAAATACTATACCCAATACTATACTAAACCATAAGCACTGTCTTGATATCAACACTGAAACACAGTTGTTCAAAGCAAATGAGTACAAATAAAAACAAACTTGTCGAAGGCTTTCATGGCCAGAATCACTGGGTTTCTGTGAGTTTTCCAGGCTGTATGGCCATAATCCAGAAGCATTCTCTCCTGATGTTTCACCCACATCTATGGGAGGCATCCTCAGAGGTGTTGGAAACTAGGCAAGTGGGGTTTATATATCTGCGGAATAATGTTCAGGGTGGGAGAAAGCACTCTTGTCTGTTGGAGGCAAGTGTGAATGTTGCTATTGGCCACCTTGATTAGCATTGAAAAGCCTTGCAACTTCAAAATTGCTTCCTTCCTGGGGGAATCCTTTGTTGGGAGGTGTTAGGGGGCCCTGATAGTTTCATATCTGGAATTTCCATGTGTTTGGTGTTATTCTTTATTTACTGGACATTCCACAGATATATAAACCCCACTTGCCTAGTTTCCTACAGACCTCACAACCTCTGACAATGCCTGCCATAGATGTCGGCAAAACGTCAGGAGAGAATGCTTCTGGAACATGGCCATACAGCCCGAAAGACATACAACAACCCTATTTCCATTGCCTTGTGTTGTCGAAGGCTTTCATGGCCGGGATCACAGGGTTGTTGTATGTCTTTTGGGCTGTGTGGCCATGTTCCAGAAGTATTCTCTCCTGACGTTTCGCCCACGTCTATGGCAGGGTATCTATGGCATACCTCACAACCTCTGACGATGCCTGCCATAGATGTGGGCAAAACATCAGGAGAGAATGCTTCTGGAACATGGCCATACAGCAACCCAAAGACAAACTTACCTTAGGCAGGAGCTATACTACCATATAATCCAGTTCAAAGCAAATAATCTGGATTCAGAAACTGGATTATATGGCAGTGTAGACAAGGCCTTTATATAAAAGCAGTTTTATTTAAAATATTATTTATTTGATTTTTTTAAAAACATTATTATTTGCTGTTTGCTTGAGTTTGTTAAGTGAGAGTCTACTGGACTTGTGCAAAGAGCCCTCGGAGGCAAGGGAGGGCAAAAGGGTGCGGAAAGGGATTCTTGAATGCCGTCTTTTATTGCAGCGCTTTACAGAGCCGGTCGGCAAACTTTGGCCCACACTTTGCACAGTGAAGGTGACACCACTGCGATTGTGCAATGCGGGTGGGGAACATTGTGGTTGAAGGCGTGCCTCCCTTCGAACAAGGCAGGGTTGTCCCTTGCACTGCGGACAGGTGAGCTTTGTCACCTGCAGGTGCGCAAAGGTGCAGCCAGAGAGCCATGTGCTCCTATCAGCCACACCTGTCGGCTTCCATGCTCTGCTTTTCCTGTCCGGATCCCTGGGCTTTGTACCTCCTTTGCAGGAAATTCCACCGTTTTTCTTTTGTAACCTTTCCTGAATCTCCATGCTGGGAGATATTGTACAAATCAAATGTTTCTTTTCTCTTTTGGGGCCAACCAAAGTGTGCAAAATACACCCCAGGACCTTTCAAAGTGGTTTTTTAATGCGCTGTCAAGTTGAGTCTTATAGTGCCTGTATCAATGTGTCCTCCGTCATGGAAACCCTTGGGTGAGTCACACTCTCTCAACCTCGGAGGAAACTGATGACGAAACACTTCTGAAGACATCTTGCCAAGATAAAAACATGACTCAGAGCTGACTTGATGTCCCAACAACTGTTTTACCCTGTTTCCCCTAAAATAAGACATCCCCAGAAAATAAGACCTAGTAGAGGTTTTGCTGAATTGCTAAATATAAGGCCTCCCCCAAAAGTAAGACCTAGCAAAGTTTTTGTTTGGAAGCATGCCCGGCGCCCGCCAAACAGAACACCAGAGCATGCAGGTTTGGTAAATGTACATAATAATGATGATGATAATAATAATAATAATAATAATAATAATAATAATAATAATAATAATACATCACACGGTCCTAGACACTTGGGAAGTGTTCGACTTGTGATTTTGTGATATGAAATCCAGCATGTCTGTCTTGTTTGCTGTGCCATACAATAATAATAATAATAATAATAATAATAATAATACATCACACGGTCCTAGACACTTGGGAAGTGTTCGACTTGTGATTTTGTGATACGAAATCCAGCATGTCTGTCTTGTTTGCTGTGCCATACAATAATAATAATAATAATAATAATAATAATAATACATCACACAGTCCTAGACACTTGGGAAGTGTTTGACTTGTGATTTTATGATACAAAATCCAGCATGTCTATCTTGTTTGCTGTGTCATAAAATAATAATAATAATAATAATAATAATAATAATAATAATGTGTCATAAAATAATAATAATAATAATAATAATAATAATAATAATAATAATAATAATAATAATACATCACACAGTCCTAGACACTTGGGAAGTGTTTGACTTGTGATTTTGTGATATGAAATCCAGCATATTTTCGGGGAAACACGGTATGTGTTGAGGTTGCTAAGTGAAAAGAGAAACGGGGCGCCTGTCTCTTTAATACCGTGTTTCCCCAAAAATAAGACAGTGTCTTATATTATTTTTTACTCCCAAAGATGCGCTAGGTCTTATTTTCAGGGGATGTCTTATTTTTCCATGAAGAAGAATTCACATTTATTGTTGAACAAAAGAAAAATGAACATTTATTCTATACTGTACAGTAGTTGTCATCACAAACCAACATAACCAAACCAGACAAACTGTGACTTCTGTCAAGAATTCCTTGTTACTACCATTATTTCCATATACTACTGGTATGTACATTTACCAATCGTGCATGCTATGGTGTTTGTTTGGTGGGCTCCGGGCATGCTTCCAAACAAAAACTTTGCTAGGTCTTACTTTCAGGGAGGCCTTATATTTAGCAATTCAGCAAAACCTCTACTAGGTCTTATTTTTTGGGGATGTCTTATTTTAGGGGAAACAGGGTAGCAGCGAAGATGATGCAAACCATGTCCTTTATCTCACCGCTGTTAGCCCCAGCTCCTGCCAACCTAGCAGTTCGAAAACATGCCAATGTGAGTAGATCAATAGGTACCGCTCCGGACAACGCCGGCTCTATGGACAACGCCGGCTCTTCGACCTAGAAACGGAGATGAGCACCAACCCCCTGTCAGTCACGACTGGACTTAACGTCAGGGGAAAACCTTTACCTTAATATCCCTATGGGTGCCGGTTAACTGAGAGTCTACTGTAATGATTGTAAAAAATGAAGAAATTGTGAACTTCCGAGAACACACTCAACCCACAAACATTGCCAGACTAAAAAAAGAGAATGCAGTTTTCCTAGTTTGTTCTAAATATTAAAACATTGGGAATGGGGTGATTTTCCAAATGTGGCAGAACTAGAACTCCCAGCAGTGCTATTTATTGTAATCAAAGGTTAGGACAGATGGGAGATGTCGTTCAACCACACTTGGAGGGGCATACCATTCTCACCCTTGCATTAGTGAGAATTTTGGAAACCGGGCGGTGGCGCAGGCTGGTTAGCAGCCAGCTGCAACAAATCACTCTGACCAAGAGGTCATGAATTTGAGGCCAGCCTGTACCTGTCTTTGTTCTATGTTATGGCATTGAATGTTTGCCTTATATGTGTGCAATGTGATCCGCCCCGAGTCCCCTTCGGGGTGAGAAGGGCAGAATATAAATACAGTAGAGTCTCACTTATCCAACACTCACTTATCCAATGTTCTGGATTATCCGACGCATTTTTACAGTCAATGTTTTCAATATATCATGGTATTTTGGTGCTAAATTTGTAAATACAGTAATTACTACATAGCATTAATGTGTAATGAACTACTTTTTCTGTCAAATTTGATGTTTTGGTGCTTAATTTGTAAAATCATAACTTATTTTTATGTTTAATAGGCTTTTTCTTAATCTCTCCTTATTATCCAACATATTCACTTATCCAACATTCTGCCGGCCCGTTCATGTTGGATAAGTGAGACTCTACTGTACTGTAAATAAATAAATATACCACTGCCTGGTAATGGTCTATGCAAGCATACATTGTATTAGCCTTGTGGAGTAATTTTACTGGACCCTTCACAAAGTTGATGGGGGCTAAAGACATATATGTATTTTGTGATGTGTGGGTCATTGTATATATTTTATGATAACCTGGTTTAACTGTGTTGTGCCTGCTTTGAGTTGCGAGAAGAGATGGATAACAAATATAATAATAATAATCATCATCATCATCGGCTCCCTGGGTCCAGAAAGCAAGATCCCGTGACCACATGATGCCCCCTTGTCATAGATCCCCATCCACCTTCCAGCTAAAGATTGTACTCCTACATTGATGCTTTCGTGAGTAAAGGAGAGAAAAAAAAGGAATCGAAAACAATGACATAAATGCATCTTCCTGGCAGTTTCTCACCCGTCGGAGGAGGAAAATCACAGATGGGTTTCATCTCTTTGTGAAAGAGGAACCCAAGGAGGGTGGCGGCGAAACCACAACAGTCACCCATGGGTGAAGTCATAGGAAGGAAAAAGAGACCCCTCCCTCCACACCCTAGTGAATTTAGTGTAAGAAATCACCCATTTGTGAAAGCTCCAAACGGTACTGCAGTGAATGTTCAGGGTCCACCTGTGAAGGGCAAAGCTATGTCCCCTATAAAACTGTCCTTCCGTAGCAGACCATTTTGTTGGGATGGAGGCATGTGGCAGGTCACATTATGATAACCAATAGACATGTCCAAAAAATCGTTTTGAATTGTATATCGGAATTATTTAGGATTGTTCTTGTTTTTTGATACGCATTCCGAGACATTGTCTCACAGCGCAACCAGCAATGTAATTCGAACCATTGTTGGCCCATTCTCTAATTGTCTCTTAATGTTTCGTTAATCCCCCCCCCCATTTTTTTAAAATATATTTTTTAAAAAATTGTTTCTGCAACCTACCTTGAATGGGAGACACCATTGATTTCCAGTGTCCTTCTTGCTTACAAATATAGCAAGGGAATTTCTAGTTTTCAAAGTATCTTTGCACAACTTGCAAGGGCATTGCAAATTTGATGAGGATAGCTCAAGGAATGAGGGCAGGAGAGCCCTGTAAAAGCCCCCCCCCCCTCGGGTTCCTTTTTTGGGCGATTGCGCATGCACATCCACCATTTTAGAAACATTTAGAATCATTACGAATTTTCGGAAATATCCAAAATTTTTGGGTGAAAAAATTGGAAATACTTTCTATATTGAAGCGCCAGAGCCCCCTACTTTAAAAACGAGAATTGAAACATTTTTTTCATCAATCGGACATGCCTAATAACCAATGACCAGATACTGGGGTGGAGGACCCATGACCTTCAATATTGTCGCACTCCAACTCCCATCAGCCCCAAACAATGGGATCAACTATTGGGAGATGATGGGAATGGTACAGCACAACAACTGTAACATGCTCCAAAAGTCAATCGTTGCATACTGATGAGATGTTGCTCACCAAGAAACCCGTGGTGACATTTCTGGGCAGTGGCAAGGAAAAGTAAGAATTTGTCCAGAATACTAAAAAGTTGCTTCTTTTTGGACAATAGCTCCCAAAATCCCAACTTTTCTACTGTGTTGCATTTGCCCTGGTCAGCAGAAATACGAGCAACCGTATGTCTGGTATCAAAACTATGTTGTACCCTGCCTTGAGATGATAACAACAACAACAACAACAACATATGTTGACTATATGCCTGCTGAGTGGCTGTTTGAGAAAACTAAAGGAAAATGTACATTAAATTGCATTTTAGCTGAATTGTTTTCTTAAGTGTCCTAGTTTAATTCTATTTTAATCTTTACAGTTTGTATTTTTTAAATTATAATTTTTAAAGGTTGTGAACTACGTTGGGTCTTGGGTTTTATTTGCCTCCCACTGCGACCCCCATGAATGATGAACCTGGACCATATTTGGCACATAGATGGCTCATGATCTACTTTACGTCCTGGTACGGTCTGGAGGAGGATGGACCATGGAAGATGGGATTTGCAGTACCTTTACACGGTTCAGCTCCAACTTCAACAGACCATTGAGACCGCCACGAATGACGGACCTAGACAAAACTTAGCACAGATTCCCCATGACCAACAGAACATCTGGAGAAGTTTCAGGGACATTGACCTTAATTTATGGGAGTTATAGTTCACCTACATCCAGAGAAACAGTGACCCCCATCGACAGTGGACTGGGACCAAACTTGGCACAGAGAAGCCCTATGAGTTGTAGTTCACCCTTATCCAGAAAGCACTGAATCCAGCCAACGTCAAATCTGGACCAAACTTGGTGCACAGACCCAATATGGCCAATTGTGCATACAGGCAGGGGTTTTGGGGTGATTGCCCTGGGAATCTGGGAGTTGTAGTTCTCCCTTATCCAGAGAGCACTGAACTCAGGCAATAATGGATGTGGACCACATTTAAGCGATATTACCTAAAATCCCAAAACAAAGAATGCCATCTTCTAATAACCAGGGCACCGCTGAGTCCCCAGGTTAGTACATAATGATGATGATAATAAGAGTTATGCCATCCAAGTCCTGTATCCTGGATGTAAAGTTACATAAAACACATAAGCATTATCTAAGTAATTACTTAGAAAATACCAGTTGCAACTGGTTCCTTGCTGGTCACCTATGAAGAAGTGTGCAGGTGACAGCAGGTTAATATTTTTCTCTGTGGCCAGGAAAAAGGACTAGCAATTAATAAGTACAGTAGAGTCTCACTTAGCCAACATTCACTTATCCAACGTTCTGGATTATCCAACGCATTTTTGTAGTCAATGTTTTCAATACATCGTGATATTTTGGTGCTAAATTCGTAAATACAGTAGAGTCTCACTTATTCAACATAAACAGGCTGGCAGAATGTTGGATAAGCAAATATGTTAGATAATAAAGATGGATTAAGGAAAAGCCTATTAAACATCATATTAGGTTATGATTTGACTAATTAAGCACCAAAACATCATGTTAGACAACAAATTGGACAGAAAAAGCAGTTCAATACGCAGTAATGTTATGTTGTAATTACTGTATTTACGAATTTAGCACCAAAATATCACGATGTGTTGAAAACATTGACTACAAAAATGCGTTGGATAATCCAGAACATTGGATAACTGAGTGTTGGATAAGTGAGACTCTACTGTACCGTAATTACTACATAGCATTACTGTGTATTGAACTACTTTTTCTGTCAAATTCGTTGTATAACATGATGTTTTGGTGCTTAATTTGTAAAATCATAACCTAAAATTAATAATTTAATAGACTTTTCCTTGATCCCTCCTTATTATCCAACATATTCGCTTATCCAACATTCTGCCGGCCTGTTTATGTTGGATAAGTGAGACTCTACTGTACATGCAAACATCTCCACATTGTATACTTCTTACTTCTAAAAACACACACTTTGTTTTCATGAAGGCTAGAAAGAAAAATCATTTATTTGCTTTTTTAAAAAACCAAACAATTCACTGAAATGAGCCCTTGTTTTGAAAGAGAAAGGGTTCCCCTCCCTAACACAGAGAAAATGTTTGAATTCAGCCCCCCGACACCTGAAAATAAAAAAGTTTTGAAAGAAATTTCCAGCGTTAAATGTACAGTACATTTGCATATGCAGATCAACACACGCCCCTCATTTTTTTCAAGGGTGGGAGGGGAAAGAAATGTAACTTTAAGGGGGAGGGGAAAAAAACCACACACCAGTGTGTTCCAGTTAGCCAGCTGCGATTTTTGTATACAAAAGTACCTTGTTCGTCCCTTAAGTCATTGACAGCCCTTATTGAAGGCACAGGGGCAAAAAAACCCCACATTATTTCCGAACACATCATTCCCTGTCCCAGGGTTTGGGGAGGGGGGAGAAGCACCCCCATGTCTCATATCGGAGTGATATTGACAAGAATGGAACGACGATACAGAGGAAAGAAATACACAAATGCCAAACAGGAGGGTTTGGCGAAATAAGTGCCTCCACGTGTATTAGGCTAGTATATAATGTCCTAGTCAGGAGAAGCGAAGTGCATACAACACACATTCTAGTGATAGGTTCAGATCTTGGCCTGGAAAGTAAGGCACGACCCATTCAAGTCAACTGTGCCACTTTGGTCCAGATTGTCGGGGTCAATGGCACCAGACATATCCTTCCCAATATTAGAACTGTATACATTTCTATGGGATTGCTGTGTGTTTTCCGGGCTGTATGGCCATGTTCCAGAAGTATTCTCTGACGTTTCGCCCACATCTATATGAGAGCCATGCGTGAGTTAGGGCCTTTTACCCTAGCACTCAAGACCTGGCTCTTTACTAGAGCTTTTAATCTATGTTAATTTTATCAATATTTGCATGTACAGTAGAGTCTCACTTATCCAAGCTAAATGGGCCAGCAGAAACTTGGATAAGCGAATATCTTGGATATTAAGGAGGCATTAAGGAAAAGCCTATTAAACATCAAATTAGGTTATGATTTTACAAATTAAGCACCAAAACAAATTTGACAGAAAAAGTAGTTCAATACGCAGTAATGTTATGTTGTAATTACTGTATTTATGACTTTAGCACCAAAATATCACGATTTATTGTAAACATTGGCTACAAAAATGGCTTGGATTATCCAGAGGCTTGGATAAGCGAGGCTTGGATAAGTGAGACTCTACTGTATGTATTTTTATCCTTTACAATTTTATCTTGTAAATCGCCTAGAGCAGGGTCCCCAAACTTTTTAAACTGGGGGCCAGTTCATGATCCTTCGGATTGTTGGAGGGCCGGACTATAGTTGTCCACCAAGCAATAATAATAATAATAATAATAATAATAATAATAATAATAATAATGAGGATTAGAAGAGACCCTTTGGGCCATTGAGTCCAATCCCCTTCTGCTTTTGGGCACCAAAAGCACAAGCAAAGCACCCCTGACAGATGGCCTCCCAGCCTCAATGATAATAATAATAATAATAATAATAATAATAATAATAATAATAGTTGGAAAGGAAGAAGAGAACCCTTGGGTCATTTAGCCCAACCCCCTTCTGCCTTTGTGCCGTGGGGGCCGGATAAATGGCTTCGATGGGCCGCATGTGGCCCCCGGGCCTTAGTTTGGGGACCCCTGGCCTAGAGCATCGTGGATGGAGGGTGGTTAATAAGTAATTAAATGATGATGATGATTATCTATGGCAGGCATCCTCAGAGGTTGTGAGGATGCCTGCCATAGATGTGGGCAAAACGTCAGGAGAGAATACTTCTGGAACATGGCCATACAGCCCGGAAAACACACAACACCCCTGTGATTTCAGCCATGAAAGCCTTCGACAACGCATACATTTCTATGTTTCCAAAAGTAGCGTCCATTGGCATTTCACACCCAAACACTTGAGGATTTGGGGTGTAAGGAAAACCCTATTCTGACCCGTTTAAACTGCAGATCAAAGGGATTAATCCTGGGAGAAAACAGCTCAAAGCAATATTTTTTGAACTACATTGGCTCCCGACAAGGAAGAGTTATGATATTGAGCCGTTGGAAAGAGGACAGACTAAACAGACGGGCAACCCTGCAGCCTCACATTCGCATCACGTGAAACCCCAAAGCCATGTCCGTGTCGCACTTATTCCGTGCCGTGGAAATTGGATTATCTCCGGCGCCTAAGCAGATGGTGGTCACCTGATTCTAATTCCCCCTCGCTTCGATCGCCAGATCCCCAAACGGCAATGGAAATAGGGTTGTTGTATGTCTTTCGGGCTGTGTGGCCATGTTCCAGAAGTATTCTCTCCTGATGTTTCACCCACATCTATGGCAGGCATCCTCAGAGGTTGTGAGGTATGCCATAGATACCCTGCCATAGATGTGGGCGAAACGTCAGGAGAGAATACTTCTGGAACATGGCCACACAGCCCAAAAGACATACAACAACCCTGTGATCCCGGCCATGAAAGCCTTTGACAACACAAGGCAATGGAAATACAGTCTCACTAATCCAAGCCTCGCTTATCCAAGCCTCTGGATTATCCAAGCCATTTCTGTAGTCAATGTTTTCAATATATCGTGATATTTTGGTGCTAAATTCATTAATACAGTAATTACAACATAACATTACTGTGTGTTGAACTACTTTTGCTGTCAAATTTGTTGTATAACTTGATGTTCTGGTGCTTAATTTGTAAAATCATAATGTAATTTGATGTTTAATAGGCTTTTCCTTAATCCTTCCTTATTATCCAAGATATTTGCTTATCCAAGCTTCTGCTGGCCCGTTTATGTTGGATAAGTGAGACTCTACTGTAGTTTTGGAGAGTAAACGGGGAGCAAAGGGGGAAACACATTCAGAAGTACAGTAGAGTCTCACTTATCCAACATAAACGGGCCGGCAGAACGTTAGATAAGTGAATATGTTGGATAATAAGGAGGGATTAAGGAAAAGCCTCAACATCAAATTAGGTTATGCTTTTACAAATTAAGCACCGAAACATCATGTTATACCACAAATTTGACAGAAAAAGTAGTTGAATACACAGTAATGCTATGTAGAAATTACTGTATTTACAAACTTGGCACCAAAATATCATGATGTACTGAAAACATTGACTACAAAAAAGCGTTGGATAATCCAGAACGTTGGATAAGCGAGTGTTGGATAAGTGAGACTCTACTGTAATGGTGTGTTGGACTATACTTTCCCAACATTTCCAGCCGATACAAATTAAGAATCACTGCACGATAGGATGGAGAATTCTCTGCACGATCTGTCCCCAAACTTGGTAAGCTTGAAAGCCATTGAAAAGGGGAAGCAATGAAACTACAACTTTCAACAGGAAGGGAACCCAAGCTTCCCCATCCTAATTTTTTTTTAAAGGCACCGATTACCGCAAGGAGGGGATGATAAATACAGATGTCAGCATGGCAAGGAACGGCAATATCGTGGGGGAGGAGAAGGAAGATGTGACTTTGACTGGCTCAGCAGGGTGACTCCCTGCATCGAGATGGTGGAGGAGGCATTTCTAGTGGGAGACGTGAGTCATGTTTTCTCCAAAAGCGATCACACCCAGGAACTTGGCAGGAAAGAGACGGTGCCATTTCTTGGGCAGGGACAGCGCCCGGGCCATGGGTCGTGCCAAGAAGCCCCTCAAAGTGAAGCAACACACCACTAAAGGAATATGGAGCAGCCTCCAAAGTGTGCCCAATTCTTGGAAAAAAGTAAACAGTATAGGGATCCTCTTGTGTATATTGCAGGCCTGGGCAAACTTTGGTCCTCTTTAAGTGTTTTGGATTTCAACTCCCACCATTCCTAACAGCCTCAGGCCCTTTCCTTTTCCCCCTCAGCCGCTTAAGCGGCTGAGGGGGAAAAGGAAGGGGCCTGAGGCTGTTAGGAATGGTGGGAGTTGAAATCCAAAACACTTAAAGAGGACCAAAGTTTACTCATGCCGGGTATTGTTAGAAAGTCAAATTTTCTCAACAAAACAAAAACCAACCAAGTTTGATCTTAAAGGAAGGGAACGGTTTTAATCAAGCCTTTGGTTCGAAGAGCAAAAAGGAAGGCTTCAAAGCAGAATTTAACACGTAAACCAAAGAACCGACCGAGTGCAAAAGGAAAGGAGAAGAGTAAGGAGGAGAATGGAAAACACAGGTGCTCCCTGAGTATTCGCGTTGGGAGGAGAACAGACAAAACAGCCTTTCTGTCTTAAAATGAACAGTTTGGAAAATGGGTTGCTGTGAGTTTTCCGGGCTGTGGGGAGAAGCATTCTCTCCTGACGTTTCGCCCACATCTACGGCAGGCATCCTCAGAGGTTGTGAGGATGCCTGCCGTAGATGTGGGCGAAACGTCAAGAGAGAATGCTTCTGGAACATGGCCATGCAGTTTGGAAAACTCACATCAACTCAGTGATTCCGGACACGAAAGCCTTCGACAAGCATTTATTCCCGATGCCATGGAATGCTCTTCTGCCAATCTCCGCTTCTTAAAAATTCGTCTCAAACAGAGGAACAGCTTCGTAAAACAGGGAAACTGGTGACAAGTAACATGAACATAGAATATATATGTATTTTTTAAAAAAAGTTAACTCCTTGGTCCCTTCGTTTGGGTTTGGCTCTGGGAAGACGGTGCACACCCGAACGGGCCACGTACGATCAGCTTCATTAATAAGATTAGAATTAAAACAAACACATAAAGGAAAAACACCTCCGCAGCCAACCCTTGGAAGGCATCCAAATCTGCGGCTGGGAACCGAATTTGACAATTGTGAGTACGTTGCTCAACGCACACAAAGAGGTACACACCCTGCCTCCAATCAGGTAGAACTGGGATGAGTATTACACCGTCGTCTGGATGTTGCCGGATTACATCTAGCATTCCTGGCTCGACATGAGCTGTAGGACTGATGGGAGATGAAGCTCCATAACAACTAGTAGCCAACTCAAACCTCATCTCTGAAAGAAGAGGTCTTACTTTCCAGGGCAGAAGATGAGCTCAACCCAATGATCCGAAGAAAAAGTTCAATTAAGTAATGGCTCTTTTCCACAGGACATTTGGCAAGAGTGTGTGGTCCAGGGAGGGTCAGAACCAATGCTTAACAGAATGGATACAGATCTACTTTCTTTCGGAAAGCACAATTTTACAACAGAAAAGAGACAAAGGAATCAAAACGTAACCCAAAGCAGAACAAGCCCCCTTATCCATTCAGTCCTGCAAGGAAATTATAGAAGCAAAGCAAGTGGAACTGGGACAACCCGCAAAAGGCAATCCAGAATGTCCCTTCTTAAACCAAAAAAAACCCATTCATGCTTTTATAACTCAAGCCTTCTTCGGAAAGCTGAGATTGCTGCTTAGGATGCAGGGAGAGGGCGCTTGCTACCTCTCCGACCGGTGGTTTCTTCCTTCCCACCCATCTTGTGGTGGGGAAACTGGTTTGGCCAGGCCGGGGGCATGCACATCCTTGCCTCTTCCACGCCAGGCAGGTTGAGCAGGTCAAGGAACAAGGAGGGAACCCGAGCAACGGGATGGGTGTGTTAAGAGGAGGCGGTCTGCGACGGCAAGGCGTTCCAGCCAATGAACCTCGTGTCATCGCAGAATGTGACAAGAGAGAATTAATACTGCGCCCATGGTCTCCTCCGGCAACCCGGGTTGCAAGAAAAGGGCTGAGGCAACTATCCACATTGAACCAAAAGTGGACTCTTAATTGGAGACTTTTGTTTCCCTTAAAAGATCTGGGCTCCAGATCAAAACACCGCCACAAATCCAACACAACACCGGTTTGGCCAAACTTCTATCCAAGTCAATCCAGGGTAAAACCAACTAAGAGACACCACAGGTTGGAGAACCACAGGAGACGGATGAGAAAAGAGAACCGGGAGGCCACGCAACCCCAGCTATCTTTCCCCACTTCTCCCCGATCTGCACAGATCCCAAAGGCACCCCACAGCACTCGGAAGGAAACCAACACCTCCGGTGAAATGTTCCACTCCAGCTAGAGATATTTCTTTTGTAAAGAAAAGCAACAACAAAAGTACTGAGGAGGAAAAGGGGGAATTGACAGAAGAGAATATATGTTCTAGGGTTCATTGGTTAGAGATTTCTTTTGTGTGCGCGCAAATTATATAGAAATATATTTATATAGATTTGTATGGCCCTAGAATTATTACGATTTGTAGTTGGAAGTAAGCCACATTAAACCTTCGTAGAGTCCTTCGCCCGACGTGGCGCATGAGGGCTGGACGTACCAATTCCTGTCCCTAATGCGCGTGAGCCCCAGTTTCTCTTGGATCTCGTGAGGTTTCATGGCGTCGGGGAGGTCCTGCTTGTTGGCAAAGACCAGAATGATGGCGTCCCGCATCTCCCGGTCGTTGATGATGCGGTGGAGCTCCTGCCGCCCTTCGTCGATCCGGTCGCGGTCGGCGCAGTCCACCACGAAAATCAACCCCTGGGTGCCGGTGTAGTAGTGTCTCCAGAGGGGGCGGATCTTGTCCTGGCCCCCAACGTCCCAGACGTTGAACTTGACGTTCTTGTAGGTCACCGTCTCCACGTTGAAGCCGACGGTGGGGATGGTGGTCACTGGCTGGCCCAGCTTGAGCTTGTACAGGATGGTGGTCTTCCCGGCAGCGTCCAGGCCCAGCATCAGGATCCTCATCTCTTTGTTGCCAAAGATCTTGGATAGCATCTTCCCCATGGCTGCGGGCGAGGACCACAGTCCATACAAGGCTGGAACAGAAGGAGAGAAAGGGGGGTCATCAGTGGCATCAAAAACAACAGGTCTGTCTCTGTGGGCTCCACCCAACATCCCTTGCATACAAATGTTGTGGAGGCAGCTGCTGTTTCCTTTGCCTGTTGTAGAAAGGCACATATGGCTGGCTACACTAGGATCAGCAGGAGTTGGAGTCTACTCTTTCCCATCTGAAGCTTTATTACATTGTTTGCCGCAAACACATAAACTACAAAAGTCTGTGTTTCTCCAGCCCCTTATTACCAAGCTCCTAGCGCTGATCCTGCTAAAAAGGTTACAGCTAAGCAGAGAATGAGCATTAAAAGTTTTTGTAAGCAGAAAATTCAGTTGAAGGTTTTGAGATATACAGTAGGGTCTCGCTTATCCAACGTAAACTGGCTGGCAGAACGTTGGATAAGTGAATATGTTGAATAATAAGGAGAGATTAAGGAAAAGCCTATTAAACATTAAGTTAGGTTATTATTTTACAAATTAAGCACCAAAACATCATGTTATACCATAAAT